>NC_143256.1:94203897-94506927 GCF_984573655.1 Nuphar pumila
TGGATACGACTTCCTTTGTGACAGGTGAAGTCAATCACACTGAGGTCCATTTCTGTCCAAAAGTAGATTCAGTTAACCCTAACCAAGTCCAATTTTATCTATATTATATATATTAATACACAAATGCACACACATACACATAGTGTTAACTTAAAACTATTAAAAATATACCCTCCTTGAATACTTACACCCAAGTTTTTTTAAAGTGCCGCATCACCGCATCCTCACCCGCACCTATGACATAGGTTGTAAGTGATTGTCCCAGGTGGGGTTCTAAATCAAGATATTATCAAAGAAGACCAATATGAATCACCGTAGATAGGGCCAAAAACTATCGTTCATGAGGCCCTGGAATGTGGCAGGAGCATTGGTGAGGCCGAAAGGCATCACCAAAAACTTGTAGCGCCCGTCGTGAGTCTGGAACGCCGTCTTCTGAACATCTCGTGGGGCCATCCGAATCTGATGATAGCCAGACCGCAAGTGCAACTTCGATAAGTAGTGTGCCCCATGCAACTCATCTAGGAGCTCATCAATCACAGGGATCCGATACTTGTCCTTAACCGTGATCTGGTTAACGACCTTGTAGTCGATGCAAAACCGTTAGAACTCGTATTTCTTCTTTACCAACAGTACCAGAGAAGAATACAAACTCTTGCTGGCCTATATGATCCCGTGCTTGAGCATCTCTCTCACCTGGCAGTCGATCTTCATCTTTTGAGCATGAGCGTACCTCTACGACCTAACATTAGCTAGTTTAAATCCCAACAAGATGGTCACCATCTGATCATGAGGCCGTGGGGAAGGAAGGCCCTTCGACTCCCCAAAGACGGTGCTAAATTCCTGGAGTAGAACCTTTAGGTCCGCTTGAGTCTGCTAAGGTGCAGGGGGCGTCCCATCCACTGCCATTATCACGTAAATCTGGGATATGCCCTCCCTTACCGCCTTGCATTGTTATATCCTTAAAGTTTCAGTGGATGGAACCCAAGGACTAGCCAACCATTGCATCCCAAGCACAACATCCACACCATTCATAGGAAGGACATACATGTTCGTAGTCAAGACCAGAGATACCAAAAGCTTCTTAGGTAGGTGGGAAGCTTGCTTCCCGAAAACTCGCTTCGGAAGCGCGATACTCCTCGCTTCCGAAACTTCATGGGAAGCTCGATTCCCCCACGCTTCTTCTATGCTTCTCATAGACATGGTCTATGCATACTATATACTTCTCACGTTTCTTTTCATCTTTTTCATGTATTTTATCTCACACTTTCACTCACTTTCCATGTAATTTCTTTAAATTGATAACCATCATTGTTAGATTTTAACAAAAATTTAACTCTTTTACTGAAAAATCATGAAATATAAGAATGACCAATTTTATTGTAGTTTTTATTTGTTTCTTGTTTGATTCCATATTGCTTCATTTTTTATTCATATTTCGCTTTTAAATTGAAACTTCGCTTCCTGCTTCGTATAAATTTTAAAATGCCTCGCTTCTCGCTTCCGCCTCCCGTATCGTTTCGCGTTTCCGCTTTCTAGTTTGGCAACCTTGGTCAGGACTGCCCCTTGAATCTTCAGTTGGACTGCACGATAGAGGGCGAGCCAACTACCACCTCGAAGGGGTGTTGGGGTGTCGTTCCACACTTGGCCCTCTTGGTGGTCTGTGTGCACAAGAAGTTGTGCATGGACCCGAACCCTGTATCTATTAGGGCCGAGATGCTCAACTGGTCGATTCTCCCAGGTACCCGCATCATTTGTGGTACCTTAACATCATTCAGGGCGTGATAAGAGATCTCCAGGACCTCTTCTGGGACAACCTCGTCTGCATCCACTTCCTCCGACTTGGCATCACTGTCCTCATTATCATCAAGCTCACTTTTACATAGGTACAAATTAAGGGTCTTGCACCGGTGCCTCTTTACCCATACCTCATTATAGTTGAAGCAGAGGCCCTTCTGGCGTTATTCGTCCATCTGCTCGCACATAAGCCTCTTCACCTAGACTGTGGGTCGCTCTCTTGGCCTGCGATCTGAGGGGTTCTGGTTCTTGGGGCGCCCTGCTAACCGATCATACTCGGTCTCACGTGCAAGGGTCGGGCCTGTTCGGCTAGAGGACCTCGTGCTCGGGGACACATACCTCTGACTAGACGTCCTCTTGTCTTTGCCCCAACGTGAATTCTACCGAGACAACTTCTCCTTGGCCATGCGTGCTAACTCAACGCCTGGGTCAAGGATGTAGGTCTCACAACTTGCACCTTAATTTGTAGGTCCGTCTTCGGCCCGACGATGAACGTACCAATAAGTGACTCCTAGGACCAACTTGTCACCAAGTTACTTAGTCGCTCAAACTTGGCGTGGTATTCCGTGATGCTGCCCTATTGGCGGATCTTGAACAACGTCACATTGGTGGTTGGCGTATCCAGAAGGCCCAAAACATATTACCAATGCTCTGGAAAAGGCTTCCCAAAGAAGGGTACCCATCTGGATCTAGAGCCAGTGGTACCAACATCTTCCAGATGAATAGAGGCAAAGGTGACTCAGTCTTCCTTGGGTGTTTTAGCAATCTTGAAGTATTGCTCGACACAAAAAACTCAGTTGGTAGGATCGTCTTCGGCGAATTTAGGGAAGTCCAACTGGGCTGGCTTGCGGTAAAGGATCCCTGCGTGGATCCACTGTCTGTGCGCTGACTACCTGACCCTTCAGGACGTCCCTTGGCGCTTCCCTGTGCCTCATGGTTTTATATAACATCTAATATTTGGAGTACTTGCTAGAATCTTTCATCCAACTTTCCGTTTAAGGTCCTGATCTCGTCCCGCATCATGTTGAATCTCTCGTTAACCTGTCTTTCACGACCCTAAATCTCCGTATGAAGCTCCTCAATCTATTCTTGAGCTTGTGTCATCATGTTGATTCAAGATCAGTACCAAAGAATCAACAAGAATCACAAGAACGGAGTTCGACCGCCCCCGGTTGGAAACATGAAGGGCGTGGGCTCTTGCTGGTGTAAAAAAATCTAATGAAACACAAAGAATTCAAATCTTGCCAATCTTGGTCTGCAGAAAATCCTAGCTCCGATACCACGGTTAGAACCCGACCTTAGGGAGGAACAAATTCTATAAAGGGGCCATGGAGGCAACAAAAGGGCATGTCTTAAACACAAATAGGTAAAGAAAAGGGAGGATCAGCTGACTTGGAGCACGTTTCCCATGGCAGGGCGTCTGCAAGTTAGGTCGAAGGAGCTCAATCCCGTCTATTCTGCGAACTACGCTGGGACGTGTGGAGGGAAACTCAATCCCTCAAGCTTTAAACCAAGGTCAAGAATGAAGAATAGAGGAACTCTCAATAATCTTCATTAATTCCAAATAAAGAATACAATATCTATTTATAGAGTGCTGTGCTAAGAAGTATAACTTAATCAAGAAACCAAGCAGATAAGAGTCCTAATCCAAGAAACTGAAGAAACCAAGAAGCATCAAATAACAAGAATCCTAACTAATCCAAGAATCAAGAAACTGAAGAGGGCCAGACGCCCTCTAGGGCTGACCGACTGAGGCTCTTGGGCAAGTCTAGATCCTAGACCGGGTTGGGTCTGGGTCGGTCTGTAACAAAGTACTGGCCTAGTTGTTAACTAGGTGTCAACTAGTTGGACTTGTCCGTGAACTATGTTACATGTAATCTATTTTTACTCCTGTTGCATACTGTCACATGGATATGAATGCGAGTGCGGGACATGATGCAAATACATTAGGTATGATATGATTTTTTTAAAAAGTTAGGACACGGGGACGCGGCCACGGCTGCATGCACACAAATGTATGTATGTGTGTGAGTGTATGTTTAGAACAACAATTGTAAATCGCCATAATTAGAATGAAAGAGTTGAAATTGAAATGTAATGTAATTGATGACAATTTTTAAAAGAAAAAGAACTCAAGTGAATAAGAAATAAGTAAATAAGATCATAAAAGAAAATAGACAAATTTAATGACACAATGTTGATGGTGTGAAACTGGTTTGACCATGTCCATGAAGTGTCCCAATGTCGTGTCGTGTCAACACATGATACACATGCTAAGTGCAGTGTCAGTGTGACATAGGTAGCATATCTCTATGTAGCATATCTTCTTATATGCTAGTTATATTCATAGGCATCATAAAAATGTTCATATCCCCATATCCACAGCCATATCTGTGTGACATAATTGAGATGCCTAGGAGGCTTGTGAATTGCGACTAGTTGCAGGACATGACTAGATCAACGGGCCACTAGTTGACTGACTAGTTGCTGTTTCAACAAATAAGAATATTTGAATAACAGTGGTAAATGGTTCTTTCTTCAGATTCTTTATTATTATATGCACTCCCTAGTTAGCAGATACAGGACATTTTCATTCTTCAATAATTGTTCTCTTAAGTTCATCTCGTATAATAATATCTTGTTTGACTACCCGGTAGAAAGCCCGGTGGGGAGGAAGATTATTTTATGTGGTTCGCTACCTCACTTTTTGGAAACCTGCTGGTTTTCTTAGGGTGGGGGCAGCGAGAATGAAGCACATATTGGTTATTATTCACAAAGAACCTCTCTGATTATTGTGAATTTGAGGCTTGGGCTCATTAGCCATGATGCTCCTCACCTGTGAGACTGATATACAAGAGTCACAATCCACCAAGTTTGAGCAATGCCACTTGTTTATTTGGATGCTGGCTGTCGTTCATCTTGTGTTTCATGAACTGCAAGACATCCTGCGTATACAATCATATAATTGAGTTTCTGGGATTACACTGTCAGCATATTCTTATATGTTAATACTGCCATTCCCTGGGATTTATATACAGAAATAAATGCCTGAAACAAGAGAGGAATCTGAATTTAACGTATATAGTTCAATACAAGTGCAAGCTGCTTAGAGATAATTCTTGTTATTGTAGGTGGTATCTCAGCACCCAAGCAAGAGGAAGTAAAGCGCCTTCCTGGTGGTAAAATAAAAAGGAAGGCAAGTACAGGAGATTGTTTTTTATTCCTTGTTTCCTTCTGCTTTTTACTTTGCTTTAATTAATGGTAAGATGATAATTATTAGTCACATGGCATGGGTAACCATTTTAACAAGAGACTGATAAAGTTTCAGTTCTTAAATAGTGGTCGAAAACATTGGGTTGTTGAAATAATGACAGTATGGTTAATAAAAACTGTTTAAGGAACACATAATGATAAAAGTGGATTACAGTACAACGAATATCTTAGTGTTTTACATTTAAGACAAAAATTTATAAGTTTGTGATGCGAGAGCAATTATGGTGAAAGGAGATGTAGCTTTAGTAGGGCAGGAGAGGAGGATGAATGTACAAATTTCCATATTAGGTATGCTTATATCATTTTAAACAGTAAAAGAGGGAGAATGGAGTTATTCTTGTTTCTAGGAGCATAGTTGATGATAAATATACAGATCCTGATGAATTCATCATATAGTTATGCGAGAGTTATTTTTGGTGTGGTCAGGCATGGTATTGACCATGTTCGGTGCAACTTTTTGTTTTCTCCACCCTGAGTTGTAAGTTTCCATGTGCCTGTTTCTAATTGTATCAGGCAGGATGCAGGGCAAATTGGTGTGTCCTTGTGAAATCAGCTGAGCTGCTTGTGATCAGCTTAGGCTTGTAGGCAACTTATGCAAGTTCAGAACCTAGTAATGTATGTATGCAACTGAACCAGATAGTACAATTTTTTAGATCTCTCTCGAATGACTCCAAATGAATACAGGAAAAGGACAATCTGTTTGCAGGAATCAGAAAAACAGAATCACGACAGACAATCCGTACGTTTTTTTTGCCTGTTAAAAACGAGATAGCCTGAGAGTCCAAATATGATGTGCACTTGGAGGGTGAGGTTAGATCTATTGTAGATCTATACCTTTAAAGACATCTTTCCCCTTTTTTTTGGAATAGATTCTAGAAAATGGATAAAGATCTGATATAGATCTGACAAAGAGAGAAAAATGCAAAGGTAGATCTAAAGAAAAGAAGAAATTGATAAAATATGTCCTTGACGTCACCGGATCTGGATTTGATCCAGATCCGTGCGTCTATTCATATTAAGAATGTATTTTTTATGTAATGGCAATCCTGTAATTTCTTTGTATTATAAACCTGTTGTAATACTTGTTCCATATATGAGATTAGGGCTAGACATCTCTTTAGCTTGGCTGCCAATTTTCACTGTGCATCTCCCTCTCTCTCTTTCTCCTTCTCTCTTCCCAGCTGAAATGCATCTTCATACAAATCTAATATTACATTTCTGTCATGGTATCTGCAGGGCTGCGGTTTGTTTACAAAAGGTATGCCCATAGGGATCTGAAATTTGCTCTTCTTGTTGGAATCTTTTTCTTTTCCTCTATCTATTTCTAAATCTTCTTGAATCTCTTCCTTTCTCTTTATCTATTCCTAAATCTTCTTCTCTTCTTCCTTTCTTTCCTTGTTTATCTTTTTATTTTCTGTTTTCTTCTCTTAAATAGGGTATTTCTCTCATTTGATGTTAAGCTTTCCTTAAGTCTCAATATCTCTATTGACGTCAAATCGATTTTTCCTTTGTTTTAAATGCCCTAATCTGAAAATCTCTGATATTCTGGTATTGAACCAGTTTTTATTTTGGGATCTGATAACCGATCTGAAGTAATTTTCTTTTGTCGACATCTTTCTATCGTTGAATCCATTTTTCCTTTCTTTATTTTTTGTATATTTTCAGTCAACTATTATATATTGGCAGCACATTATTGTGATAGCAGGCCTGGTTGCAACAAAAAAAAATCCGACTCAGTCTGGAATAGTGCCTTAATAAAAAAATGCACATTTTATTTAAAATCTTCAGTTTTCCTGCTTATTCACGAAATCAGTTTTTGTTGCTGCGTATTTATTCTTGACTGAATCCGTGCCATTCTTCCTTTGCTTTATCTTTATTCTCTCCTTCCTTTATTAATGGATTCCTCTATACCTTCACTGGCCTTTCTTCGAACTTTTTAAATTAGCTTGTTTTCGAAAAGCTTAATCACTCTAATTTTCTAACTTGGAAGTGGCAAATTGTTCCTTTCATAAGGAGCCAAGATCTCTTTGGGCATCTGGATGGATCAATTCCAGTCCCACCACAGTTCGTTCCACAGGAAATGAAGGATGACAAAGGAGATACACGTGTTCCAAACCCCGATTTTACAACATAGATGAAGAGAGATCAGGCCTTGGTTGCATACATTACTTTCACGCTATCGTAGGAAGTATGTTCCATCAATACTAGACGATTGTACAATAGGACAACTATGGAACAAACTTGCACAAACATACTCTCAGATTTTAGAGGCAAGAATCTTATTCTTAAAAAGTGAGTTTCAGACCCTAAAAAAAGGCTCAATGTTTGTTATGGAGTTTTTAAACAAGGTGAAATCTGTCACAGATCAACTTGCTATTGTTGGAAGTGCAGTCTCTGACAAGGAAAAAGTGCTGCAAACTCTCAATGGATTGGGTTCTGAATATCATGTTCTCTCCACTTCTTTATCAGTTCTACATGTGTTACCCAACTTTGAGGATCTTCAAGCTAAACTTCTTCAGTATGAAATGAGCATAAAACACCTGACAGAAGGAAGTGATCATGCAGATTCACGTAATGTTTTAGCATCTGATATATCTCATAGTTTTGGGCAAGGAAGTAAAAGTCTTCAAAGTGGTAGACGTCGAGGTCATTTTGGTCAAGGAGGACGTGGTATTCTTCCTACTCCGAACACGCCAGGATTTTTCAATGCAGGAAATCAGAAAAGAGTGCATACATGTTTTCAGTGTAATAAGAAAGGACATGTGAAAGCTGACTGTTGGTTTAATCCTCAAAACAATGGAAAGAATAATAAACCTGGAAACAAAAGGGCATCTGATGGACAGAGATCTTCTGGAGATATGCAACAACTTTTGCTTGCAGCTTTATCATAGATGAATTTTAAGCAAAATGATCAAGGAGAATGCTATGTGGATTCTGAAGCGGCCACTCATGTCACTGGTAATGCTGGTAAGCTCTCGAATTTATTTTCTTATTTCGAAAAAGGTAGTATAGTCACTGGAGATGGAACACATCATCATATTTCTCATGTTGGAAGTGCACAAATTCCTTTGTCTAGTACTTCTCTTAACCTATCCAATGTTCTTTTTGCTCCCAATATTAAAAAGAATATCGTTTTTGTATCTAAACTTGATGATACAAATTCTTCTATTGAATTTAGTCTCTCTTTTGTGTATATTAATGATCTTTAAACGAAGGAGACATTCCTTGAGGGAGAGCAACGAGGAAATATGTACATCTTCAAGAAAGATCCAACTTCTCATTCTTCTTCTACCTTGAAGTCACATTTTTTGGAGCAGACATCTCAGAGTCTTAAGCCTTTTCATACAGATGTTTTTAGTCTTTCTCAATGTAATAAGCCAAATTTGTGGCACAGTCGGTTGGGTCATTGTAGTCATGGTTTCATTAAGAAACTTGTGTCAGAAAATTTGATTCCAGAGTCCTGTCTACATTCTGTCTTAGATGTTAAAAAATGTTCAAGCTGTTAGTTATGTAAGAGTCATGGCCTTTCCTTTAATCATGTTAATGAAAGAGCCTCAAAAGCTTTTGAAATTGTGTATTATGATATATGGGGGTCAACTCCTGTGTGTTCTTCATATGGAAGTCAATATTATGTTTTATTCATTAACGGTTATTCTCGATGAAACACAAGTTCAAGGTTTTTAAATTATTTCAAGACTTTTGTGCTCTTATTAAGAATCGTTTCTCTTCCAATGTAAATGTGATGGTGGAGGTGAATATTATTCAAATTTTTTTCTTGATTTTCTTTGAAATAATGAGATAAGTAGGCGTGTGTCCTGTTCACACACCCCTCAACATAATGGAGTTGCAGAAAGAAAACATCGACATATTATTGAAAGTGCCATGAGTATGCTTCATGATAATAATATTTTTATTAATCTTTGGACATAAGCTTTTTGTACTACAGTTCATGTGATTAACCATCTGCCCATGAGAATTTTAGAAGACAAGTCCCCATATTTTACCCTTCTTAGAAAGTATCTAGATTATAATAACTTGCACACTTTTTATTGTGTTTGTTATGTTCATGTTGACAAATCTCTGAGGAATAAATTTCAGGATAAAGCAGTGAAGTGCAAATTTGTTGGATATGTGGATGATTATAAGGGATACAAATGTTATGATCCCGTAACCAAGTCTATCAAGATCTACAGAAATGTTGTCTTTGATGAACAAAATTTTGAGATGTTGAAGTTTATGATCCCTGGTTAAGTGTTGACTTGTTTGAGAGTGA
Source organism: Nuphar pumila (assembly GCF_984573655.1). Lineage (NCBI taxonomy): Eukaryota > Viridiplantae > Streptophyta > Magnoliopsida > Nymphaeales > Nymphaeaceae > Nuphar > Nuphar pumila. The sequence continues at coordinate 94,213,238 of NC_143256.1, forward strand.
AAAGAGATCTTGTCAGCCATTTTGTGAAGAATTGAATTCAAATAAACAATATCTCAAACTTTCACATCTTTCTGAAAATAAATTTCCTAGAGAATTTCAGAGATTTTTTGGTCCAATTTATGTCAGAAGGGCAAGAGATAATGTCACAGACAATGTTGTGCAGGATATGGGTCAACCTTCTTTGAGAAGATCGCAAAGGATACATCATCCTATTAAAAAATGGGTCAGCTATGGTAATTTTTTCATAGATTTTCATGTCTTAAGTAGAGAAGCATGATGAACCTGTTAATTTTCATCAAACCATTAAATCACATAAATGGATAGAGGCTATGAATGAGGAAATAGAGGCTCTTCATTAATGTCAAACTTGAAAAATTGTTCCTAGGCCTGAAAAGAAAAATGTTGGGTGCAAATGAGTTTATAAGATTAAGTATAAACCTGATGGATGTATTGAAAGATATAAAGCAAGACTTATGGCATGTGGTTTCACACAAGAATATGGGCAAGACTATGATCTTTCAGTCCTGTTGTTAAGATGGAAACAATACGGGTTGTTATATCTCTGGCTGTTGATTATGGTTGGCAGTTAAGCCAACTTGATGTTAAAAATGCCTTCTTACATGGAGATTTGAAGGAAAAGGTTTTCATGTAGCAACCTTTTGGATATGCTGAAGGAGAACCGAAAGATTATGTCTGTAAATTGAAAAAAGCTCTTTATGGACTGAAGCAAGCCTCTCGTTCTTGGTTTGAGAGTTTTTCTTTCAAAATTCAAAATTATGGTTTTTGCAGATGCTCTATTGATCATTCTTTCTTCATTTTCAAGGATAAGGATGTCACTACTTTATCACTTATCTACGTTGATGACATAATTCTTACATGAAGTTCTTTCTAACAGTCATATACAAATTGTGAAAGAATTATTGATGCAAAATTTCAAGATGAAAGATCTTGGTGACTTAAGGTATTTTCTCGGGGTTGAGGTAGATAGAAGAGATGATGTTTTAACTCTTACTCAATATAAATATACTCTTGATCTTTTGAGCAAAGCAGGTATGTCTAATTGTAAGCCCCTAAGCACACCTTGTATTTTGCATCAAAAACTGAGTTTTAATGATGAAGACTTATATGATGATCCGACCAAATATCATAGTATCATTGGAATGCTTCAGTATCTCATTTTTATCAGGCCAGACATCGTATATTCTGTTAATCAAGTTTCTCAATTCATGCATGAACCAAGAACTGGTCATGTTGAAGTCGTGAAAAGAATTTTAAGATTTTTGAAAGGAACTACTGGTGTCTGTCTTCTTTATCAAAGAAATTGGATTGACAATAAGGAACATGAGATCATCACTTATACTGATGCAGATGGGGCTGAGGATCTAGTGTAATATCAAAAAAAAAAAAAAAAAAAAATTTGGTTTGGGCCGGATCCGGATCCGACCCGGACCCGACCCGGGCCACCGCCCCTCGCTGTCATTAAAAGACAGCGAGGCAGGCGGGAGGAGGGTTACGAAACCCCCCTCACCGCCACTCGCTCTCTGTCTCTCCGTTTCCCTCTCTCGCTCGTCCACGATCACCGACGCCGGCGACCCCCGACAGCCGCCGCCACCGACATCGGCGACCCCCCCCCTTTTCCTTCCGGCGAGCTCCTCTTCGGCGAGTTCCTCCGAAAACCCCCTGGTACGCCATCGCTTCTTCTTTCTCCCTCTTTTCCCTCTCTGTCTCTTCTCTCTCTCTCCCTCATTTCTCTGTGTGGCCACGGGAGGGGTCAAACCCCCTCCCTTTGCCCCCTTTTAGCAGGGGAGGGGCACGACACCCCTCCCTGCTCTCCGTTTCGGTAGGGGAGGGGCCGAGCCCCTCCTCCCTGTTTTTTTTTGTTACGGCAGGGGAGGGGCCGAGCCCCTCCTCCTTGCCCCTTTTTATTGTACCAGCAGGGGCCATCGGCCCCTGCCTTTTTATTATGCCAGCAGGGGCCGATGGCCCTTGCCTTTTGTTATGCCAGCAGGGGCCATCGGCCCCTGCCTTTTGTTTGTGCCAGCAGGGGCCCATGGCCCCTGCCTTTTGTTTGTGCCAGCAGGGGCCCATGGCCCCTGCCTTTTTAGTTTGTCATCAGGGGCCATCGGCCCCTGCCTTTTTATTATGCCAGCAGGGGCCGATGGCCCTTGCCTTTTGTTATGCCAGCAGGGGCCGATGGCCCCTGCCTTTTTGTTGCCAGCAGGGGCCGATGGCCCCCTGCCCTTTGTGCGCAAGCCGATACCCTTGGCCGACAAGCCCGGGGAATCTTTGGAAGCTATATCGTGATGGGGACAGATCATTACAATTGTTGGTCTCCAACGAGGAATTCCTAGTAGCGTGAGTCATCTGTTCGCATTTGACTACACCCCTCTTTTGGCAGCTAGAGTCTTTTGATCCTGCCCCATCTTCTTTTCGAGTCAATTGGGACGGTTGGCCCCAACCCTATGTATCGGAAAAGTCGAGTCTTTGCCTTGCTTTTGCTTTTGTCAGAGTTTGCTTGTTAATATCGCATATTTGCAGCTACGACGGATCCCACTCGCGCTCCGCGACCCGAGCCGTCAATCGTGTACGTCCGCAGACGTCAGCAAGCTCGTAACCCTCCAAGGTAGGGGAAAATTGCACGGAAGACTTGGATATTTGAATTAAGTTCAATTGAACTAAAAGCTACCATTGATTATATATATATATATATATGTATATATTTATACGAGTATCCACTTCACTCAAGGATGCGGTTTCGCAAATCCTTGCCCTTTACCTTGCCGTCGCGCTCTGCGCCTAGCCTCTTGCTTTTGCATACGTGTTGGTATTGCCTGGCTGTTGCAGATGACGTGCAGGTTCTTGCTCTTTGCGGATGCCTTAAGGGCATCCTCGTGGAGGATGCAAGGAGCATTTACCACTCTCCCTCTTGCGACAAGAGTTTAGTCGGGAGCGAGCGAACTTCTTAGCGGGTGTTCTGTTGAGAAACCCGTATCTCGTCTATCGAGTCATGCGAGACATGTAGATACCCCGATAGCGGATGTGATTCGAGATAATCACATGCATCATGTTGGCACAAGGTACTGCTGTTTCAAAAGATAGAGTAAAGTTGATAAACTTTACATCTTTGTGAAACACTCCTGTTGAGGCTTCTATTGAGGAGCTATACCCCCTTTATCGTAGAGTACTTATAGTCGTGCACGACACGTCTAGTACTGCGATGATCGGATGAGACGGTCGTGCGACCTCGAACAACGCTAAATGCAAACTGTTGTAATCACATAAATGGCCTCACATTCGCCTTCACAGGCAAGATGCTCGAGTGGTTTAAAGACCACAGCATAGAATGGGTCGTTAGTTAAGCAACCCCTAACGCACCCGTTCGCTTCTAGTTGTCTGTCAAGGGAGAGGACAGATCGGTACAAAAACTCCAATGGACAGGTTGTTAACAACCACCCCACGGGCAAAGATCCGGCCTCCCCAGTCATTGGAGTTAGGGGAAAGGGGCTACAATAGTTAGCTTAACACTTCTGCAGAAGTTGGATGCATCCGTGGCACTGCTTTTCAGCCTCTGGGGAATCCTCTCTCGGCTAAAGCCGTCCCCTTTGGAGCGGACTCAACTAGCTATTCGGGTTATTGAAAATACATAGAATAATAGACGCCCGAACTAGTCTCAGTTGTTTCTATGTTTTGCCTGCGCGTACCCGCAGGCCAGTAATATCGGAACATAAAGTCTGTTCACTTTGGTTGCTGGGCCGTGAGATTCGTTGCACTACTGATTCGCTGCACTACTGATTCGTTGCACTACTGATTCGCTGCACTACTGATTCGCTGCACTACTGACTCGCTTGCACTACTGATTCGCTGCACTACTGATTCGTTGCACTACTGACTCGCTTGCACCACCGACTTGCTTGCACTACTGATTCGTTGCACTACTGATTCGCTGCACTACTGATTCCTTGCACTACGTATTCGCTTGCACTACTTACGCGTTTGCACTGGTTATCTGCATGCATTGCTTACATGTTTAACTGCATATTTGCTTTAAACTGTGTAACTTACTGAATTAAATTACATAATTCAGATCCTTGTAGTCTCTCTTGTGCGCCTACTAGTTTTTCGTGAAACTAACCCATTCTATGGGTACAGGTGATGATTAGGTACACCACAGGCGATGGCGCGATGGCTAGATGGCTCCAAGACGTTCTTCTTCCTGCTCTTAGCTCGCGTCCTGTTGTTTGGGGTTTTGTAACGGATTTTCCTTGGGAGATCCTAATTTTGTACTATTTGGAGAACTTCTTAAATGAAAGTGGCTTTTCCAAGTGTCCGCAAGTAGCATGTGTTGTGCGTTTTGGTTCTTTTAGCTAACGCGCTCAAAGTTGTCAGCTTGCCTTTCTGAAATTAATAAAAGTATAGTCTTCCGCTGATTTCGTAAATCATCTCTGAGATGAAGAGATTCCTTTTTAGTCTCTTGTCTTCTTTTTTTTTTCTTTTCTTCTTTTTTTTCGAAAGGTTTGCAAGCTTGAAATTTTGGGGTGTTACAACTTGGTATCAGAGCTAAGGGAAGCAAGGATTCTTGACCATTGGGCATCCGCATCGCACTGTGAGTATACTTTTCCTCTTGCTTAGTAGGTGCTCAAGGCATTGTTAAGTTAAGTGGCTTGACGTGTTTTGTGTGTATACCAGCATTGTTGGGGTTTCATAAACTACTCATGTTAAACATGAATAGTACTTATGTTTTTGCTTGTTTTGAGTTTCCTAAAATTTCTAATTATGGGTATTCCTTGTTTACTCCAAGGATGGCAAGGAACTCGAACGAAGGGTCTGCTGACGAATGGTCAGATCAGCGGGGATTCGTGATGGATTCCCTGGGTTCCCTGGCAGCGGCTATGCGAGACCAAATTCGTTCCCAAAGGGAACCAGCGCCCGTTCCTGAGCCGATCCCGCATACCGCAGTGACGTATGAGAAATTTCTGAAGCTTGACCCCCCGACCTTCGACGGCAAGCCCGACCCAGATATGGCTGATAACTGGGTGAAGGAGGTAGAACGAGTGTACGAGGTCTTGTCAGTACCCGATGACAAGAAGACGCTTTTCGGGACCTTCAGGCTGAAGGGGAATGCCCGCAGTTGGTGGGACATGGCGCGGGGTGTGCAGTTTTCGGGAATTTCGCCCATTCCTTGGGAAGCTTTCAGGAAGGCTTTCTTGGAGAACTACTTCCCACCTCACGCAAGGGAGAAGAAGAAGGTGGAGTTCTTGGAGCTCTGCCAGGGCAATTCGAGTTTGACGGATTACATCGCCAAATTCCAGAGTTTGGAACCCTACTGCCCTAACCTGTTCGCGGATGATCGCGAGCGAGCAGGAAAGTTTGTTCGGGGGCTGAAGGAGGGACTCATGCATCGGGTCCTAACGAGCATGCCCTCGACCTTCTCTGCGGCAGTTGCTGCCGCTACCGTTCTGAGTGAAGCATGGGAGCGCACTAAGAGTGCTCAGGGCAGGAGGCCTGCTACGGGTGGTGAGCCGAAGACACCTTCCGGCGACTCAGGCAAACGACCGTTCCTTCCTGTAAAGAGCGAAGGAGGAAGGAAACGATATCCTCCTTCGAAGCGTCAACGGCCACAGGGCAATCCTCCAGCCAGGCAGCAGGCTGGCAGCGTATGCCCCAGCTGCCAGCGATCTCACTTTGGGCAGGCGTGCCCGCTCGACACAGGCGGATGCCTGTATTGTGGCAAGATGGGCCGTCCGTGATTGCCGCAAAAAGGCGGCTGATGATTCCAGGCAGACCAGCGGAGCACCTTTGCTCCCTCGGCCGCCACTGCCGCAACAGCAGTATCAGTCGCCACCACCACAGACGAGCGGTCAAAAGAGGGCGCCGGGACGTGTCTACTCAGCCAAGGCTGAGCAGTTGACCAAGGGCGACCTAGTGCAAGGTACCCTTTTTGTCGCTAACCAAGCGGCCTTTGTGCTTTTTGATTGTGGTGCCACACACTCTTTTATTTCGGTAAATTTTGCCGAGTGTTTGCACATACCTGTAAAACCCTTGCATAATACTCTTGAAGTGTATAACCCGATTGGGAAAAATACCATTTGTGCGGCCTACGTACCAGAGTTGGACGTAGTCTTAGCAGATCGGCATTTACCGGCTTGTGCTATCCTGCTAGTGATGACAGAATTTGACGTCATCCTAGGCATGGATTGGCTGCACAAGTATCATGCCAAGATTTTCTGCCGAGATAGTAGGATTGTTTTATCTCCACCAGGAATGCCCAAGATGGAATTCAAGATCCTGAAACCCGTTCGGGCGAGCAAGTTGATTTCGTCGTTGAAGGCGCAGAGCTACCTGAGGAAGGGATGCACTGCCTTTTTGGTCAGTGTCATCCAGTCCGGGCCGACGCAAGTCCCGATGGGAGACTTGGAGATTGTTCGAGATTTCCCAGACGTCTTCCCGGAGGAACTGCCAGGCCTTCCTCCACCTCGCGAGGTGCAGTTCAGCATCGAGTTGCTGCCGGGTACTGCGCCAATTTCTAAGGCTCCATATCGGATGGCGCCAGCCGAGCTCGCAGAGCTCAAGAAGCAGTTGCAGGAGTTGATGGATCGGGGATTCATTCGCCCCAGTGTCTCGCCCTGGGGAGCTCCCGTCTTGTTCGTGAAAAAGAAGGACGGATCATTGCGGTTGTGCATCGATTATCGGATGCTTAACCAGGCGACAATAAAGAATAAGTACCCGTTGCCGCGCATCGAGGATCTGTTCGATCAGTTGCAGAGGGCCAGGATCTTCTCAAAGATCGACCTTAGATCTGGGTACCATCAACTCAGAATTAAGGGAGATGATATCTCCAAGACGGCCTTCCGGACCAGGTATGGGCATTACGAATTTACGGTTATGCCCTTTGGACTCACTAACGCTCCTGCAGCGTTCATGGATCTCATGAATAGGGTGTTCAAACCCTTTTTGGACACCTTCGTGATCGTGTTCATCGACGACATCTTGGTGTATTCAGATAGCTGGGAGCAACATCGTGAGCACTTGAGAGTTATTCTCGAAACCTTGCGAAAGGAGCGGTTGTTCGCTAAGTACTCTAAGTGCGAGTTTTGGCTCGAGGAGATCATGTTTTTGGGACATGTCATCTCCAAGGAAGGTGTGTCCGTGGATCCGGCGAAAGTTGAGGCTGTACTCAGTTGGCAGCAACCGAGGAATGTTCGTGACATTCGGAGTTTTCTTGGATTAGCTGGGTATTACCGAAGATTTATCCAGGACTTTTCTAAGATCTCTCTACCCTTGACGCAGCTCCTGAAGAAAGAAGCTAGGTTCGTGTGGGACGACATGTGTGAGAGCAGTTTTCAGAGGTTAAAGGAACGTCTTACGACTGCTCCCATTTTGGCCTTACCTTCGGGTCAAGGCGGCTTCGTGATTTACACAGACGCTTCCGGGACAGGTTTGGGTTGCGTCTTAATGCAGAACGATAGAGTGATCGCCTATGCATCGCGCCAACTTAAAATACATGAGAAGAATTACCCGACTCATGATTTGGAGTTAGCAGCGGTAGTCTTCGCATTGAAGATATGGCGACACTATTTGTATGGGGAGCGGTTCGAGGCTTTTACAGATCATAAGAGCCTAAAATTTTTGTTCTCGCAGAAGGAGCTGAATATGAGGCAGCGACGTTGGCTGGAATTCCTCAATGATTACGACTTTACCTTGTCCTACCACCCAGGAAAAGCGAACGTTGTGGCCGACGCTCTGAGCCGCAAGTCTCCCAGCGTTTCCGTAAATTTGTTGTTTGCGGGGTGGAAGCTGGTCGAGGATCTGATATCGTGGGAACCGTTTGTGGTCACTCCAGTTTCGATCAGTCTTTCCAGCATGGTAGCTCAGCCTGAGCTATTGTCAAAGATCTTTGTCAGTCAGAAGATCGATGCGCAGTATGATAAGCTGAAGGCTCTAGCGCAGCGGGCCGATACCCCCTTCCGACTGAGTGAGGAAGGAGGTGTATGGCGTAAGGATCGTCTCTGGGTGCCAGAAGATCCTTTTTTGAGAGATGAGATTCTCACTGAGGCCCAAAAGTCCAAGTACACGATCCACCCGGGCGGCACAAAGATGTTCAAAGATTTGCAGCGCAGATATTGGTGGAACGGAATGAAGCGGGACGTAGCCGAGTACGTTTCGAAGTGCTTGACTTGCCAACAGGTTAAGATCGAGCACCAACGACCAGGCGGAGTGGTGCAGCAAATGGAGATTCCACAATGGAAGTGGGAGGACATCACGATGGACTTCATCGTCGGTTTGCCGAGGACGCGGAGGAAACACGATGCGATTTGGGTGATCGTGGATCGACTCACTAAATCGGCGCATTTCCTCCCTATACGGCTCAGTCAGTCACTGGATAGCTTGGCAGACCTCTATGTCAGGGAGATTGTGAGATTGCACGGTGTTCCTGTGTCAATCATCTCCGATCGTGACCCGAGGTTCACCTCCAGGTTTTGGGGGCAGCTGCAGTTGGCCTTGGGCACAAAAGCTAAAATTCAGCACTGCCTTCCACCCTCAGACTGATGGACAATCTGAACGCACGATTCAGACTTTGGAAGACATGCTGCGAGCGTGCATGTTGGACTGGAGGGGAGAATGGGACTCTCATACTGGGTTGGCAGAATTCGCGTACAATAATAGTTACCATGCCAGTATCGGTATGGCCCCTTACGAAGCCTTGTACGGGAAGCCTTGTCGATCACCCGTTTACTGGGATGAGGTTGGTGAACGGATGCTAGATTCACCTATAGTGCTACAGCACTATACTCAGCAAGTGCAGATGATCAGGGAACGTCTGCGTACCGCGCAAAGTCGGCAGAAGTGTTACGCCGATCGTCGACGTAGAGAGCTCGTGTTCTCAACAGGAGATATGGTTTTTGTTAAGGTATCTCCTACCAAGAGCGTCTTCCGGTTCGGGAAAAAGGGAAAGCTGAGTCCGCGATTCGTCGGACCTTTTGAGATCCTGGATCGGATCGGCGAGGCGGCTTACCGCGTTGCGCTGCCTCCTCAGTACGCTCAGATTCACAACGTCTTTCACGTATCCATGCTGAGAAGATATGTTCACGACCCATCGCACATCATTCATTATGATGATGTGGATATCCATAAGGACTTGACGTTCGAGGAAAGACCAGTAGCAATCGTTGATCGTCGAGACCAAGTGCTCAGATCGAAGACGATTTCTCTTGTAAAAGTACGTTGGCAACACCATGGAATTAGTGAATGTACATGGGAGCTTGAGTCGGATATCAGGGATAAATACCCCGACTTGTATTTTGACCAATTTATGCTATAGAAATTTCGCGGACGAAATTATTTTAAGGAGGGTAGGATGTAATATCAAAAAAAAAAAAAAAAAATTTGGTTTGGGCCGGATCCGGATCCGACCCGGACCCGACCCGGGCCACCGCCCCTCGCTGTCATTAAAAGACAGCGAGGCAGGCGGGAGGAGGGTTACGAAACCCCCCTCACCGCCACTCGCTCTCTGTCTCTCCGTTTCCCTCTCTCGCTCGTCCACGATCACCGACGCCGGCGACCCCCGACAGCCGCCGCCACCGACATCGGCGACCCCCCCCCTTTTCCTTCCGGCGAGCTCCTCTTCGGCGAGTTCCTCCGAAAACCCCCTGGTACGCCATCGCTTCTTCTTTCTCCCTCTTTTCCCTCTCCGTCTCTTCTCTCTCTCTCCCTCATTTCTCTGTGTGGCCACGGGAGGGGTCAAACCCCCTCCCTTTGCCCCCTTTTAGCAGGGGAGGGGCACGACACCCCTCCCTGCTCTCCGTTTCGGTAGGGGAGGGGCCGAGCCCCTCCTCCCTGTTTTTTTTTGTTACGGCAGGGGAGGGGCCGAGCCCCTCCTCCTTGCCCCTTTTTATTGTACCAGCAGGGGCCATCGGCCCCTGCCTTTTTATTATGCCAGCAGGGGCCATCGGCCCCTGCCTTTTTATTATGCCAGCAGGGGCCGATGGCCCTTGCCTTTTGTTATGCCAGCAGGGGCCATCGGCCCCTGCCTTTTGTTTGTGCCAGCAGGGGCCCATGGCCCCTGCCTTTTTAGTTTGTCAGCAGGGGCCATCGGCCCCTGCCTTTTTATTATGCCAGCAGGGGCCGATGGCCCTTGCCTTTTGTTATGCCAGCAGGGGCCGATGGCCCCTGCCTTTTTGTTGCCAGCAGGGGCCGATGGCCCCCTGCCCTTTGTGCGCAAGCCGATACCCTTGGCCGACAAGCCCGGGGAATCTTTGGAAGCTATATCGTGATGGGGACAGATCATTACAATTGTTGGTCTCCAACGAGGAATTCCTAGTAGCGTGAGTCATCTGTTCGCATTTGACTACACCCCTCTTTTGGCAGCTAGAGTCTTTTGATCCTGCCCCATCTTCTTTTCGAGTCAATTGGGACGGTTGGCCCCAACCCTATGTATCGGAAAAGTCGAGTCTTTGCCTTGCTTTTGCTTTTGTCAGAGTTTGCTTGTTAATATCGCATATTTGCAGCTACGACGGATCCCACTCGCGCTCCGCGACCCGAGCCGTCAATCGTGTACGTCCGCAGACGTCAGCAAGCTCGTAACCCTCCAAGGTAGGGGAAAATTGCACGGAAGACTTGGATATTTGAATTAAGTTCAATTGAACTAAAAGCTACCATTGATTATATATATATATATATATATATATATATATATATGTATATATTTATACGAGTATCCACTTCACTCAAGGATGCGGTTTCGCAAATCCTTGCCCTTTACCTTGCCGTCGCGCTCTGCGCCTAGCCTCTTGCTTTTGCATACGTGTTGGTATTGCCTGGCTGTTGCAGATGACGTGCAGGTTCTTGCTCTTTGCGGATGCCTTAAGGGCATCCTCGTGGAGGATGCAAGGAGCATTTACCACTCTCCCTCTTGCGACAAGAGTTTAGTCGGGAGCGAGCGAACTTCTTAGCGGGTGTTCTGTTGAGAAACCCGTATCTCGTCTATCGAGTCATGCGAGACATGTAGATACCCCGATAGCGGATGTGATTCGAGATAATCACATGCATCATGTTGGCACAAGGTACTGCTGTTTCAAAAGATAGAGTAAAGTTGATAAACTTTACATCTTTGTGAAACACTCCTGTTGAGGCTTCTATTGAGGAGCTATACCCCCTTTATCGTAGAGTACTTATAGTCGTGCACGACACGTCTAGTACTGCGATGATCGGATGAGACGGTCGTGCGACCTCGAACAACGCTAAATGCAAACTGTTGTAATCACATAAATGGCCTCACATTCGCCTTCACAGGCAAGATGCTCGAGTGGTTTAAAGACCACAGCATAGAATGGGTCGTTAGTTAAGCAACCCCTAACGCACCCGTTCGCTTCTGGTTGTCTGTCAAGGGAGAGGACAGATCGGTACAAAAACTCCAATGGACAGGTTGTTAACAACCACCCCACGGGCAAAGATCCGGCCTCCCCAGTCATTGGAGTTAGGGGAAAGGGGCTACAATAGTTAGCTTAACACTTCTGCAGAAGTTGGATGCATCCGTGGCACTGCTTTTCAGCCTCTGGGGAATCCTCTCTCGGCTAAAGCCGTCCCCTTTGGAGCGGACTCAACTAGCTATTCGGGTTATTGAAAATACATAGAATAATAGACGCCCGAACTAGTCTCAGTTGTTTCTATGTTTTGCCTGCCCGTACCCGCAGGCCAGTAATATCGGAACATAAAGTCTGTTCACTTTGGTTGCTGGGCCGTGAGATTCGTTGCACTACTGATTCGCTGCACTACTGATTCGTTGCACTACTGATTCGCTGCACTACTGATTCGCTGCACTACTGACTCGCTTGCACTACTGATTCGCTGCACTACTGATTCGTTGCACTACTGACTCGCTTGCACCACCGACTTGCTTGCACTACTGATTCGTTGCACTACTGATTCGCTGCACTACTGATTCCTTGCACTACGTATTCGCTTGCACTACTTACGCGTTTGCACTGGTTATCTGCATGCATTGCTTACATGTTTAACTGCATATTTGCTTTAAACTGTGTAACTTACTGAATTAAATTACATAATTCAGATCCTTGTAGTCTCTCTTGTGCGCCTACTAGTTTTTCGTGAAACTAACCCATTCTATGGGTACAGGTGATGATTAGGTACACCACAGGCGATGGCGCGATGGCTAGATGGCTCCAAGACGTTCTTCTTCCTGCTCTTAGCTCGCGTCCTGTTGTTTGGGGTTTTGTAACGGATTTTCCTTGGGAGATCCTAATTTTGTACTATTTGGAGAACTTCTTAAATGAAAGTGGCTTTTCCAAGTGTCCGCAAGTAGCATGTGTTGTGCGTTTTGGTTCTTTTAGCTAACGCGCTCAAAGTTGTCAGCTTGCCTTTCTGAAATTAATAAAAGTATAGTCTTCCGCTGATTTCGTAAATCATCTCTGAGATGAAGAGATTCCTTTTTAGTCTCTTGTCTTCTTTTTTTTTTCTTTTCTTCTTTTTTTTCGAAAGGTTTGCAAGCTTGAAATTTTGGGGTGTTACATCTAGATGAAAGGCAATATGTTTCTGGGTATTGTATATTCATTGGAAAAAATTTGGTGTTGTGGAGTAGCAGAAAACAAATAGCCATTGCTAGGTTGCTAGTGAAAGTGTTATAGGATCGAGGCAACGAGCACTAGAGGGAGGGTGAATAGTGCTTTTAAATAGCGTATTTGGAATTTTGACGGATTTTGAGATTCACAAAGCAATCACATAAAAAACACAAGAATTTATCCTGGTTCGGTCTTTCTCGACCCACATTCAATCCCCAAGCAAAACCAACTTGAGATTTCCACTATCAACCTTGTGTAACCACAAGAACATACAGACCAAATCCGGTCCCACTTTCAATAACACACCTACTGAAAGCAAACAACTCCTTTAAACCAAGGAGTTCTTTCCTTTTACAGAAAAATGAAATAATCAACTTACAAACAACCTACGAGCCCTTCTTATAAATACAAATGAGATGCAATTGGCTTTTGAGGTTGTTGAAATACTCAACTCACAAATTTACTGTCAAATTTACTGTCTTTTAAAGGAATTTGAGTGAAAAACTGAAGTGAAAATATCAAGTGAGTGAGAAAATGAATATGAGTGAAAAGCAAAGACTAATTTAATGTAATTCGATTGGATTGCATTGCTTTTGAGTATGGAATGCACTCATATTTATAGTTGAAAGATTTCATACATTGAGCGTATAAAAGGGTGTCAAAACTGTCCATTTTGAACGATCAAAACATTTGAAAAATGAAAAGACACGCCTTTTAAAAGTTACAGAAAAACAACAAAATTAGTCGACTGAAACAATAGTTAGTCGACTGATAATTAACTCTTAGTAGACTGACAAATATCGTCGGTCGACTAATGTGTTTATCAAGCCGTTTGGAAATCTAAAGTTTTGAAACTTAGTCGACTAGAGAAAAAATTAGTCGACTGATAATATCATCAGTAGACTGAAAAATCTTTAAATCGACTGCTCCTAAATTTTTCTGAAAATACATGTTCTGTCCGGTCGACTGATAAAATCGTTAGTCGACCTGCTGCTAAATTTTCTAGAAAACAGACATTCTGTCCGGTCGACTGATAAAACCTTCAGTTGACTAATTTGACAAAAATGACATTTTGCTTAGAAAATTTGCGCGAAAGGATTAGTCGGTTGGTGAGTCTATTGGTCGACTAATAAACATGAGAAATTAAATAAAGAGTTTTCTAAAAAGATTTTCATGAAGAGTTCTTTTTGAAAAGTTTTTCTAAAGACTTTTTAGGTGAAATGCAATCGAAATATGCACTCTAAGTAAGGCTCTTACAAGAATCTAAGACTTTTAATGAATTTTACATTTGCACACTAGTCTTCAAAGATTCTTCATCGAATTCTTCAATTCTTGTCATCTTTCTTCATTGCTTTAGCTGAAATATAGTTGATTCACTTGTTCATCATCAAAACCTTGTACTTGAAGTATCATGATTGAGCCTCGTCACATTCGTATAGAAAGCCAACTTGCAGATTTGTTCACTAAAGGCCTAACAAAGCATCAATTTTGGTTTTTGAAGAACAAGTTGTCCATGGTTCATGACCATGCACAACTTGAGGGAGGGTGATAAAATGTCCTTGACGTCACCAGATCTGGATCTGATCAAGATCCGTGCGTCTATTCAGATTAAGAATGTGTTTTTTATGTAATGGCAATCCTGTAATTTCTTTGTATTATAAACCTTAGGCATCTCTTTAGCCTGGATGCCGATTTTCACTGTGCATCTCCCTCTCTCTCTCTCTCTCTCAGTCTCCTCTCTTTTTAGCTGAAACGCATCTCTGGTGATTCATACAAATCTGATATTACATTTCTGTCAGAAATAGGGTGCAGATCTGGTATGCACTTGGGAGCAAAAGGTTAGATCTAATGTAGATCTATACCTTTTAAGGGTAGGATAAAGGAGATGAAACCAGATCTTTCACAGATCTGATGACAAAGACTCATCTAATTAAGGTCTGATGAAAGAACTCAGATCTGGTACAGATCTGATGAAAGGAAATCAGATATGTGTAAAGAAATCAGATCTGGTGAAAAAAGGAACGTAAAATACCTTTTAATAAGATTTGATAAAAAAGATGATCAAAGAAAGAACAAAAGAAAAAAAAAGAACTATAGTGAAAAGAAATAGGAAGAAAGAAGAGAGACAAAAAAATTGAGGGATTTGTTTTTTGAGAGAAAGGAAGAATATCAACAAATCACAACAACAACTAGGGTTAAATTTGTAGGCTTGGACTAGGTATGATTTGTGAGAAAATGCTATTTTTAAGAATTTCAGCAAATCACAACATAATGTTGTTTTCAGGTGTTGGATTTAACGGGTTTATGAGAGACTAGGCTGGTGACGGGCTCTAAGAAAAGAGTTCTGATGACTTACAAGGTTTATGGAAAGTGTCCTACAGTCGGAGAAGAGTTTGGTCCATCTGGGGTTGGCTCAGGTTCCACGTACACGGCTGGCTCGGGTCGCGTCCTCCCCTATGTTGGTGCAGTCCAAAAACTCCGAGTAGAAGTGGTTCTACTTAGCTCTTAGGCAATTCTAGACTTAAGGGCTGATACCACCTTACTTAACCAACAGAAGAGCCTTTATAAAAGGGGTGAATGAGTCAGGATTCAGGACAAGAGAGAGCGAGAAACATCTATAAGAGAGGGGGACAATTTTTAGAAAGAGAGACAATTTTGAGAGGGAAAGCTCCAAGTTCTACTCTTTATTTCACAGATTGAGTCCCTTTTATAGGCTAAGGGGGATCTCACTTAATTACAAAAATAAAAGCAAACAACCCACTAAGATAAGCACTACCTAAAACACTAATGATACCTACTAACCCATAAGACTCTTGGGCTCTAAGGCAATAAAGGAGGGAAGCCAAGGGTCACACATTTTCGGAAGGCTTTAAAGGCTTCTTCGAGAGGGGAGGTTAACCTCCCTAGGTGAAGCCCACCTAACTGGCTGATCCTTTATTGCTTCCTGGATTCAAGTCCATCCAAACAGGTTCGGTTCCTTCTTGCTCCATCCTGTCCAACACCGAACTAGATTCGAGTCCCAAATACAGAATGAAGTGATGCCCAAAATCAAATGCCTCACTTGGCTGAGGATGTTGCAAATGCTGATGTGGCACCTTAGGGGTGGGTCCTACTATGGGATGAAATTTAGATCTGGATTTGTAGGGAATGGGTCCTCATCAATTGCTTGGACCACAGAGCTTGAATTCGGGTCTTCGATAATTGGCTCCATAGTAATGCTTGGATCCACCCAAATCACTTGGTACAACAAATTTGGATCTGAGTACACCACACTTGGATCGGATCAGGGTCTTCGACACGGGGATCCACTTTGTTTGACAGGGGCAATGGATTTGGAGCAGAATCCTCTAGAATTTGGATCGTGTCACTGCACCAGAATTCAATTGCAACTATTTTTCTCCCATGTTCTTGCACATGCATTATAATTATGTGACAACATCAGAAGTGTAACACCCTAAAATTTCGAACTTGTAAACCTTTTTAAAATGGTTTAAAAGGCTCGAAAATCCTTTTTATTTCAGAGTTTATTTATAAAATCAGCGAAAGCATTTCTTTTAAAAGAAAAGAGGGCAAGTCGACAATCTTGGGCACGTTAGCTAAAAGAGCAAAAAGACAAAGGCATAACTTGCAAATATCTAGATGAAAACATTCGTATTATAAATAGTTTTTAAGTTGTACAAAATTTGGATTTCCTTAAGAAATCCGTAACAAAAACTCAAAACGATCAGGACAAGAGCTGCGAGTGGTAACAGTGGATCCTGAAGACATCTTGCAATCGCGTCAAACACCTAATCATCACCTGTATCCATAAAATGGGTTAGTTTCGTGAAAAACTAGTAGGTGCACAAGTAGACAGAAAAGTCTGAAAGAAGCACAAATAATTAACTATGTGTGACGAGTAACTAAACAGTTACTGAACTAACATGAGCAGTTTATTAGCATAAGTAAAAGTCTAACTAGCACATGCTGCACGATGTAACAAAACATTTAATAATGAATTGAAATCACTGAGCATAAAACATAATTCTATGATTCATCAAGTGGAGTGCACAAGTTACTTTATGTTCCATCATTAACTGGACTACGGGTACGCGCAGACGCGACTCGTAGAAACTAGTTCGGGCGTCTATTATTCTATGTATTTTGAGTAACCCGAATAGCTAGTTGAGTCCGTTCCTAAGGGGATGACCGTTAGCCGCGAGAGGATTGCCCAAAGGCGTTCGTGGCTACTGATGCATCCTACTTCTGCAGAAGTCCAAAAGATCTACCACCTAGGATAATATCTGGTAGTCTCATCCCCTAACTCCGATGACTGGGGACACCGAGTCTTTGCTCGTAGAATGGTTGTTTAACAACCTGTCCATCGAAGTGTGTGTACCAATCCATCCTCTCCCTTGACAGACAACAAGAAAACGAATGGGTGTGTCAGGGGTTACTTAACCAACGACCTATTCTACATGCTCTGGTCTTTTGACCCAATCGAACATCTTACCTGTGAAGGCGATAATCAATTAATCTGTAATGTGGTTTACCAATGTGCTCATAGCACTGGTCGAGGTCGAATGACCGTCTCAACATCCGTCGTATTACTCGCATGCCATGCATGTCTATGAGCACGTTACGAGGAAGGGTTCTAGGTCCTCAATAGGAGCCTCAACAACATGATTTGCAAAGATATAATGTCATCATTCTAAACTTTTGAAATGACCGATACCATGTGCCATCTTATGGCATGTGATTTTCTCGAATCTCACATTCGTTATCGTAGTGTCAATATGCAACACAAGTTTTGACACTGATAATGATAAACGGTAAATGCGGATTTCGCATGAGAAAATTACGCTCACAAGCTTGCTCGAGTCTCGGATGTTGGGTAATCTCGAGCTATGTCAGAAAAGCGAACTAGAGTAGAGGAACTACTCCTTCTGAATGCTTGATTCAGGATGACCCGCTGTGATGCTTCAAAAACCAACATTTGTTTGCAAAACCGTATGTTCGATATAAAAGGACTCCTTTCATCCATCGAGGTTGCAAGTTTTTAAGACAGAAAGCAGCAAATGTGAAAGCAAAAGCCTGTGCGCAAAGCGCAACAGCAAACATAGAACAAATAATGCGAAAGCAAAGGACAAGGATCGCGAAACCGCGTCCTTGAGCTAAAGACAGAAAGCAGGAAATACGAAAGTAATAGCCTGGGCGCAAAGCGCGACGACAAATTAAAGACAGAAATCAAGAAAATGCGTAAATAAAAGCCTGGGCGCAAAGCGCGACGACAAATTAAAGTCAGAAAGCAGGAAAGTGCGTAAATAAAGGACAAGGATCGCGAAACTGCGTCCTTGAGCTAAAAGCATACGTATATACTTCTACGTATATAAATATATATTTTTGTTCTTTCGGTCTTTAATTATTTAAGCTAGCTTCAGTTATTTAAGTCCTTGTGCAATTTCCCCTACCTCGGGGTATTGCGAGAAAGAGGTCGTCTACGAGCGTAGGTAATTGCCGGTTCGGTTCGCGGGCGCGAACGGGCTCCGTTGCGTAAGCTGCAAAGGTACGTTATTAACATGCATCTAAGTGAATAAGGAAAATGGCAACAAAGGACTTGGGTCTCGGCTTTTCTGCAAAAACAAGGCAGGGATCAATGGTCCCTGCTGACTTGAAACAGAACGGGGTAGGGTCCATTCACCATGTCGAAAAAGGAAACAGGTGCAGGGGCCATCGGCCCCTGCCGAATATTTAAAAAAGGGCAGGGGCCATCGGCCCCTGCCGGGTTTATGAAAAGAGGGGCAGGGGCCGAAGCCCCTGCCAGACAAATAAGAGAGGGGGCAGGGGCAATCGACCCCTACCAAAAAGAGAAAGGGCAGGGGCCGATGGCCCTTGCCGGAAAAAATGAGTAGAGAGAGGGAGCGCAGGGGCCAAAGGCCCCCTGCGGCTTTCCAAAAGAGGAGGTAGGGGCCAAATGGCCCCTGCCGAGCATTGCTCGACAAAACCCGGGACAGGGGCCAGAGGCCCCTGTCGGTCTAGAGAGGGGCGGGGCCATCGACCCCTACCTGAAAGGGAAGGGCAAGGGCCGATGGCCCTTGCCGGAACAACAAAAAAGGGCAGGGGGCGGAGCCCCCTACCTGCTAAAGGAGATGAAGGTAAGGGGGGCGGAGCCCCCTTGCCTGTCGGAAAAATGAAGAGGAAGGCACGACAGGGTGCCGGCCTTCTGGCGAACACAGAAGAAGAAACGGGGGGAAATGAGAGGAGAAGAAGGGGGGTTACCTGAGCTGTCGGAGGGAGAGAGGTCGCCTGGGGAGGTGGGAGGTCACCGGGCTGCCTCGACGGAGAGGGCTCGCCGGCATCGGTTCAACGACGAGAGAGAGAGATGGAGTCGGGGAGGGAGAGCAGAGACAGAGGGGAGAGAGACGAGAGACGAGAGAGAGTCGGGGGAGAGGCTCGAACGCCTCTCCTCCCCCTCTCTCGCTCCTTTTGTAGAGGGCGCAGGGGTTGGGCGGCCCCCTGTATGCCGCTCCTTGCCAGCCTCTGAAAGCCCGTTCGACGGGCTGGGGCTGGCTCGGGTATGGATTCGGGTCGGGTCCAGACTCGACCCGGGTCCGATTTTTTTTTTTAAAACTGGGTTTTACATCCTACCCTCCTTAAAATAATTTCGTCCTCGAAATTTGATTGAAATTATTGCTCCAAGTATAAGTCAAGGTATTTCTCCCTAATGTCAGAATCTGGCTCCCAAGTACATTCTTCTATCCCATGGTGCTGCCAACACACCTTGACAAGGGATATCGTCTTTGACCTAAGCACTTGATCTCGACGTTCCACGATTTCGATTGGTCTTTCCTCGAAAGATAAATCCTTCTGAATGTCTACATCGTCATAATGGATGATGTGTGACGGGTCGTGCACATATTTCCTCAACATGGATTTGTGAAACACATTATAGATCTGAGCGTATTGAGGAGGTAAAGCCACACGATAAGCTGCTTCACCAATTCGATCTAGGATCTTGAATGGTCTGACGAATCTGGGACTTAGCTTCTCCTTTTTCCCGAACCGGAAAACGGTTTTTGTGGGAGATACCTTAACAAAGACCATATCTCCCGTCGAGAATGTGAGCTCTCGACGACGACGATCCGCATAACTTTTCTGCCGGCTCTGGGCAGTACGGAGTCGCTCCCGAATCAACTGCACTTGCTGAGTGTAGTGTTGTAACACTACCGGAGAATCCAATCTTCGCTCGCCGACCTCGTCCCAGTAGAGAGGTGATCGACAAGGCTTCCCGTATAAGGCCTCGTAAGGGGCCATCCCGATGCTAGCGTGATAACTGTTGTTGTACGCGAATTCTGCCAGACTGGTATGAGAATCCCATTCTCCTTTCCAATCCAACATGCATGCACGTAGCATGACTTTCAAAGTCTGAATCGTGCGTTCAGACTGCCCGTCGGTCTGAGGGTGGAAAGCGGTGCTAAACTTCAATTTTGTACCCAAGGTTGACTGCAATTGTCCCCAAAACCTTGAGGTGAATCTAGGGTCGCGATCGGAGATGATGGACACTGGAACACTGTGCAATCTTACAATCTCCCAAACATAGAGGTCCGCCAGACTGTCGAGTGACTGACTGAGGTGAATTGGAAGGAAATGTGCCGATTTGGTAAGTCGATCGACGATCACCCAAATCACATCATGCTTTCTCCGAGTCTTCGACAAACCAACGATAAAGTCCATAGTGATGTCTTCCCATTTCTATTGTGGGATTTCAATCTGCTGCATTACTCCGCCAAGTCGTTGATGCTCGATCTTAATCTGTTGACAAGTCAAACACTTGGCGATATACTCGGCCACGTCTCACTTCATTCCGCTCCACCAATAACCTCGCTGTAGGTATTTGAACATTTTCGTGCCTCCTGGTTGGATCATGTATCTGGACTTGTGAGCTTCCGCGAGAACCTCGTCTCTTAAAATAGGATCATTTGGGACCTAGAGCCGATTCTTACGCCATAAACTTCCTTCTTCCTTCAGACAAAAGGGGGTATCAGGCTGCTGTGCTTGAGCCTTCAGCTTTACGTATTGCGCATCAATCCTTTGCGCAACAAAAATCTTTGCTAAAAGCTCAGGTTGGGCCACTAGACTGGAAAGTCTGATAGAATGCTGCGTGACCGCAAATGGTTTCAAAGAAACCAGATCCTCAAAAAGCTTCCAATCAACGTATAATTGATTGAAAGAAACACCGGAAGCCTTGCGGCTGAGAGCGTCAGCCACGACGTTTGCCTTCCCTGGATGGTAGAAAAGGGTGAAATCGTAATCCTTTAAGAATTTTAACCAACGTCGTTGCCTTATGTTCAGCTCTTTCTGCGAAAATAAGTACTTAAGGCTCTTGTGATCCGTAAAAGCTTCGAACTGTTCCCCGTATAAATAGTGTCGCCATATCTTCAAAGCGAAGACCACGACTGCTAACTCCAAATCATGGGTCGGGTAATTCTTCTCATGAATTTTGAGTTGGCGCGAGGCGTAGGCGATTACTTTCTTATTTTGCATCAGGACACATCCCAAGCCTGTTCCTGAAGCGTCCGTATAGATCACGAAGCCGCCTTGTCCTGAAGGCAAGGCCAAGATAGGAGCGATAGTAAGTCTCTCCTTCAGCATCTGAAAACTGTTTTCGCACGTATCGTCCCACACGAACTTAGCCTCCTTCTTTAGCAGTTTTGTCATAGGTAAAGAGATTTTGGAAAAGTCTTGGATAAATCTTCGATAATATCCAGCTAATCCAAGGAAACTTCTGATGTCACGAACATTCCTCGGTTGTTGCCAATTTAGTACGGCCTCCACCTTGGCAGGATCTACGGATACGCCTTTCTCAGATATAACATGACCAAAAAACATAACTTCCTTGAGCCAAAACTCGCTTTTGGAGAACTTAGCGAACAAACACTCCTACCGCAGGGTCTCCAAGATTATGATCAGGTGTTTGCGATGTTGATCCCAGGTCTTCGAGTACACCAGGATGTCATCGATGAACACAATTACAAAGGTGTCTAAAAAGGGTTTGAACACGGTTCATGAGGTCCATGAAGGCTGCAGGAACGTTGGTGAGTCCGAAAGGCATGACAGTAAACTCGTAATGCCCATACCTGGTTCAAAAAGCTGTTTTGGAGATATCTTCCTTAATTCTAAGTTGATGGTACCCAGATCTAAGGTCGATTTTAGAGAATACCCTAGCCTTCCTTAGCTGATCGAAAAGATCCTCGATGCGAGACAACGGATACTTATTCTTTATTGTGGCTTGATTGAGCATTCGATAATCAATGCACAATTGCAACGATCCATCCTTCTTTTTAACGAATAGGACAGGAGCTCCTCAGGGCGAGACACTGGGGCGAATGAAACCCAAATCCATCAACTCCTGCAATTGCTTCTTGAGCTCCTCGAGCTCGGCTGGCACCATACAGTATGGAGCTTTAGAAATCGGCACGGTACCCGGTAGCAACTCGATGTGGAATTCCACTTCACGAGGCGGGGGAAGTCCTGGCAACTCCTCTGGAAAGACGTCTGGAAAATCACGAACAACCTCCAAATCTCTGATCGAAACTTGCGATGACTCAGACTGGACGACACTGACTAAAAAGGCAGTGCATCCCCTTCTTAGGTAGTTTTGCACTTTTAGCGAAGAAATTATCTTGCTAGCTCGAACCGGTCTCACGATCTTGAATTCCACCTTAGGCATCCCCGGTGGAGACAAGACAATTCTACTCTCCCGACAAAAGATTTTGGCATGGTACTTGTGCAACCAATCCATGCCTAGGATGACGTCGAATTCTGTCATCTCAAGCAGGATAGCACGAGCGGGCAAGTGCCGATCGGCTAAGACTACGTCCAAAGCTGGTACGTAGGTCGCACAAACTGTGTTCTTTTCAATTGGATTATACACGTCGAGAACATTGTTCAAAGGACTAACAGGTAAGTGCAAGTGTTCAACAAACTTTACAGAAATAAATGAATGAGTGACACCACAATCAAAGAGTACGAACGCTGCTCGGTTAGCGACCAGAATGGTACCTTGCACGAGCTCGCCCTTGGTCAACTGCTCGACCATGGCGGTGTAGACGCATCCTGGTGTTTTCTTCTGACCGCTGGATTGCGGCTGTTGTGGTGGTCGAGGCAACAGAGGTGCTCCGTTGTTTCGCCTGAGATCATCGATCGCTTTCTTGCGGCATTCCCGGATGTAGTGGCCCATCTTGCCACAATATAAGCATCCACCGGTCTCACGAGGGCATACCTGTCCAGGATGGGGTCGCGAGCATAGGGGGCAAGCATCACTAGCTTGCTGCCTAACTAGAGGGTTGCCCTGAAGGCGCTGGCGCTTGTGAGGAGGAGCCTGCCTCCTTCCCCCTTCCCTTTTTACAGAAAAGGGCGGGTGCTTGACTTGGCCGCCAGAAAGGGTCTTTTTCTGTTCTCCACCTGCGACAGGTGGCTTCTTGGCCTGGGTGCTCTTAGAGCGCTCCCAGTCTTCGCTCAGGAGGGTGGCAGCCGCAACTGCCGCGGAGAAGGTTGAGGGCATGCTAGTGAAGACCCTAGGTCAGAGTCCTTCCCTCAATCCTCGAATGAACTTGCCGGCCTGTTCGCATTCACCGTCGAACAGGCCGGGACAGTAACGCTCCAGCCTTTGAAAATTGGCGATATAGTCCGCCAATTTGGAGGTTCCCTGGCAGAGTTCCGAAAATTCGACCTTCTTTTTCTCTCGTGCATGAGGAGGAAAGTAATTTTCCAAAAACGCCTTTTTGAAGGCTTCCCAAGGAATCACGGATGAATCTGAGAACAAAATATCTTGGGTCGTGTCCCACCAATTGCGGGCGTCATCCTTCAATCAGAAGGTTCCAAACAAAGTCTTCTTGTCGTCTGGGACATTCAACACTCAGAAAACTCGTTCCACCTCTTTAATCCAGTTTTCTGCCAAGTCTGGATCGGTTTTGCCAACAAAAATGGGCGGATCAAGTTTCAGAAATTTCTCATACGAGACCGTCGTATGATGGCTTGGCTCGGAGGAGGGTGCAGGAGCGCGCATTTGGCCTCGAATTGCATCTGCCAAAGCACCGAGAGAATCCATGACAAATCCTTGTTGATCTGACCAATCATCAGACGAACCTTCGTTCGTACCTTGCACCATTCTTAATATAAAAAGATACGTAAGTTAGGATTCAAAGAAACATAGTGAAGAACCCAAAATATCGTAGTATTTTTAAGTGCAAAGTTACAAAAACCCAGCAGTGCTGGTACAAAAAGACACTTTACAAAAAAGCAACAGAGTACACAAACTCTGGTACAAAAAGTTACTTGTTAAACAAAAGGACAAGCTGATAATAAAACGAGTCCTATATCCTTTAGGGTCAACGAGAGTACTTCTTCAAGTACTCTCTTGCAATACCCGTATGCCTGATCCCTCGCGAAGGGGAAAAAATGATGCAATTCTTCATTTGGGACTCCTTGACCGTAAGGAGGGGTCGTGGGGGTGTAATGCGGTGAAGCATTTGGTAGCGTAAAGCCCCAAGGATCCGCAAAAGTAGGGGGGTTCGGCCTTCTTGCCCAAAACTTAGCTCGAGACCCTTCACGGTCGTGACGAAAAGTCGTAGGGTTCCTTCCCCTTCTTGAACGACAACGCATCCGTCGTGCGCCTCTGCCTGGTACGTACTCCGCACCGTCCGAAAGATTCATATTCTTTAAGAGATCCCAATTACCCATGTAAGGTATGCTAAATTTAATAGTAAAAACATAAAAAAAAGATTACTTACAGCGCGATGTGGATGCCAGATGTTCAAGAATCACTGTATAGCCTTCGCCTCTGATACCAAAAGTTGTAACGCCCCAAAATTTCGAACTTGTAAACCTTTTTAAAATGGTTTAAAAGTCTCGAAAATCCTTTTTATTTCAGAGTTTATTTATAAAATCAGCGGAAGCATTTCTTTTAAAAGAAAAGAGGGCAAGTCGACAATCTTAGACACGTTAGCTAAAAGAGCAAAAAGACAAAGGTATAACTTGCAAATATCTAGATGAAAACATTCGTATTATAAATAGTTTTTAAGTTGTACAAAATTTGGTTTTACTTAAGAAATCCGTAACAAAAACCCACAACGATCAGGATAAGAACTGCGAGTGGTAACAGTGGATCCTGAAGACATCTCGCAATCGCGTCATCGCCTTCTAAGTACCTAATCATCACCTGTACCCATAAAATGGGTTAGTTTCGTGAAAAACTAGTAGGTGCACAAGTAGACAAAAAAGTCTGAAAGAAGCACAAATAATTAACTGTGTGACGAGTAACTAAACAGTTACTGAACTAACATGAGCAGTTTATTAGCATAAGTAAAAGTCTAACTAGCACATGCTGCACGATGTAACAAAACATTTAATAATGAATTGAAATTACTCAGCATAAAACACAATTCTATGATTCATTAAGTGGAGTGCACAAGTTACTTTATGTTCCATCATTAACTGGACTGCGGGTACGCGCAGACGCTACTCGTAGATACAACTGAGACTAGTTCGGGCGTCTATTATTCTATGTATTTTGAGTAACCCGAATAGCTAGTTGAGTCCGTTCCTAAGGGGACGGCCGTTAGCCGAGAGAGGATTCCCCAAAGGCGTTCGTGGCTACGGATGCATCCTACTTCTGCAGAACTCCAAAAGATCTACCACCTAGGATAATATCTGGTAGTCTCATCCCCTAACTCCGATGACTAGGGACACCGAGTCTTTGCTCGTAGAATGGTTGTTAAACAACCTGTCCATCGAAGTGTGTGTACCAATCCATCATCTCCCTTGACAGACAACAAGAAAACGAATGGGTGTGTCAGGGGTTACTTAACCAACGACCCATTCTACATGCTCTGGTCTTTTGACCCAATCGAGCATCTTACCTGTGAAGGCGATAATCAATTAATCTGTAATGTGGTTTACCAATGTGCTCATAGCACTGGTCGAGGTTGAATGACCGTCTCAACATCCGTCGTATTACTCGCATGCCATGCATGTCTATGAGCACGTTACGAGGAAGGGTTCTAGGTCCTCAATAGAAGCCTCAACAACATGATTTGCAAAGATATAATGTCATCATTCTAAACTTTTGAAATGACCGATACCATGTGCCATCTTATGGCATGTGATTTTCTCGAATCTCACATTCGTTATCGTAGTGTCATTATGCAACACACATTTTGACACTGATAATGATAAACGGTAAATGCGGATTTCGCATGAGAAAATTACGCTCACAAGCTTGCTCGAGTCTCGGATGTTGGGTAATCTCGAGCTATGTCAGAAAAGCAAACTAGAGTAGAGGAACTACTCCTTCTGAATGCTTGATTCAGGATGACCCGCTGTGATGCTTCAAAAACCAACATTTGTTTGCAAAACCGTATGTTCGATATAAAAGGACTCCTTTCATCCATCGAGGTTGCAAGTTTTTAAGACAGAAATCAGTAAATGTGAAAGCAAAAGCCTTGGCGCAAAGCGCGACGACAAACATAGAACAAGTAATGCGAAAGCAAATGACAAGGATTGCGAAACCGCGTCCTTGAGCTAAAGACAGAAAGCAGGAAATACGAAAGTAATAGCCTGGGCGCAAAGCGCGACGGCAAATTAAAGACAAAAAGCAGGAAAATGCGTAAATAAAAGCCTGTGCGCAAAGCCCGACGACAAATTAAAGACAGAAAGCAGGAAAGTGCGTAAATAAAGGACAAGGATCGCGAAACCGCGTCCTTGAGCTAAAAGCATACTTATATACTTATACGTATATAAATATATATTTTTGTTCTTTCGGTCTTTAATTATTTAAGCTAGCTTCAGTTATTTAAGTCCTTGTGCAATTTCCCCTACCTCAGGGTATTGTGAGAAAGAGGTCGTCTACGAGCGTAGGTAATCACCGGTTCGGTTCGCGAGGCGCGAACGGACTCTGTTGCGTAAGCGGCAAAGGTACGTTATTAGCATGCATCTAAGTGAATAAGGAAAACGACAACAAAGGACTGGGGTCTCGGTTTTTCTGCAAAAACAAGGCAGGGATCAATGGTCTCTGCTGACTTGAAACAGAACGGGGAAGGGTCCAATGACCCATGCCGAAAAAGGAAACAGGTGCAGGGGCCGTCGGCCCCTGCCGAATATTTAAAAAAGGGTAGGGGCCATCGGCCCCTGCTGGGTTTATGAAAAGAGGGGCACGAGCCGAAGCCCCTGCCAAACAAATAAGAGAGGGGGCAGGGGCCGATGGCCCTTGCCGAAAAAATGAGCAGAGAGAGGGAGTGCAGGGGCCAAAGGCCCCCTGCGGCTTTCCAAAAGAGGAGGCAGGGGCCAAATGGCCCCTGCCGAGCATTGCTCGGCTTTCCAAAAGAGGGGCGTGGCCATCGGCCCCTACCTGAAAGAGAAGGGCAAGGGCTGATGGCTCTTGTCGGAACAGCAAAAAGGGCAGGGGGCGGAGCCCCCTGCCTGCTAAAGGAGATGAAGGCAAGGGGGGCGGAGCGCCCTTGCCTGTCAGAAAAATGAAGAGGAAGGCACGACAGGGTGTCGGCCTTTCGGCGAACACAGAAGAAGAAAGGGGGGGAAATGAGATTAGAAGAAGGGGGGTTACCTGGGCTGCCGGAGGGAGAGAGGTCGCCTGGGGAGGTGGGAGGTCGCCAGGCTGCCTCGACGGAGAGGGCTCGCCGGCGTCGGTTCAACGGCGAGAGAGAGAGAGACAGAGTTGGGGAGGGAGAGCAGAGACAGAGGGGAGAGAGACGAGAGAGAGTCGGGGGAGAGGCTCGAACGCCTCTCCTCCCCCTCTCTCGCTCCTTTTGTAGAGGGCGCAGGGGTTGTGCGCCCCCCTGTATGCTGCTCCTTGCCAGCCCCTGAAAGCCTGTTCGACGGGTCAGGGATGGCTCGGGTATGGATCCGGGTCGGGTCCAGACCTGACTCGGGTCCAGACCTGACCCGGGTCCAGACCCGACGCGGGTCTGATTTTTTATTTTTTTTAAACACTGGGTTTTACAAGAAGGCTCTCAACGGAAACCGGTAAGCATGATGATTTTTGGAACTATAGGGACTCACGCACTATGGTTAAGTTGAGGCACTCGGTTGTCGATGCACACTTGCACAAGCCGAAGCGTGGTGACTCCCAGAGGGCAAGGGGTAAGCCCACAGAGTTTTATGCTGCCAGGACCGTGATCGTAAGTACGACAGGTAGAGCCAACACGAGTAGGTCTCTGTTCATGGGGGCAATTTTTCCATGTAAATATCAAAAGGAGCTGTCATTGCCCTGTTTGGATTGTGAATGTAGCCGGGGTGATGGTAAAATGATGTTGTTTGGAACATCTACTCATGGCCGGAGGTTACTATTCCAAAACACCAATATCTATCTATCACAACATTCATGATGGTTACAATTTCATGATCGATGTCATGTATAATGTAACAAAACCATGCCACAACCGAATGTCAACAAGCCTGACAAAATCTGTCACTATAGTAGGTTGTTTGTGTTTTACTGATGATTATATGTTATATTGTCAAACATCAATATTAAGCTATGTCACATGGGTGCGGGTGCGGGGGTGCGTCACTTTCAAAAACCTTGGGTGCGCGGGTGCGGCAGGGAAAAAATGTAATATAGATATATATAATTTTGAAGTTTTAACAGTTAACATTGTCATAATATCATTCATCGTGCATGCAATATATCAGCCTAAATATCAATCAAATAAGTAAAGCAATTACATAAATCAACCTAAATATCAATCAAATAAGTAAAGCAAAAAAGAACTAAATTATATACCAAAAATATATCTTATAATGTATATGACGATGAAGTAATGAATCTTAATAATTTTCTTCTTCGTCATCAAATGCATCATTAGAAAGAATACTGGGCTCAGCTAAATCCATGTTTGTTATGTTGAAATCATGCTCTCCCTCGAAGTCACACTCTTCTGGGTTTACATTCCAAAATTTGGATGTTTCTTGTCTGCGTTACAAACCCAATTTGAAAATGTTAAATATAATACAAGTATATTTAAATGAAAAACTAAGAAATAATCCAATAACTAAGAGAGCAAATTAGTACCTGTATTCATTATTGGTTCGCGAAAGTAATTTAAGATTTGAATGAACATATACTAAATCCTCTGCACACTTGCTCGTGAGTTTGTTTTTCTTCATGTTGTGGATTTGAGAATATGTGCTCCAATTTCTTTCACAACAAGATGAACTAGCAGACTGCGATAGCAATCTTAATGCAAGACGTTGAAGAAGAGGTGTTTCTGATCCAAATGTTGACCACCATGTGATAGGATATATATTATCCTCCTCTCTCGTGAATAATGTCTGTCCATATAATCTCGAAGATGAAAATTTTCCAAACTCTTGTGTGACTTGACGTAGAAGATATGCTTCTGGAAAAGTCGTCATACACATATTTCTATGTCTTGATAGCTCTAAGTCTAAATTTGGAGGGACACGACCAATACCACCTGCCCGCCACTTATTTGCATAATATTTTGGATTAAGAGAATATGCCATGTAATGCAAATGAGTGTTGCTCTTATCCCATATTCTGACTAAAATTGAATGAATATATCCCACATTTCATAGACTCTGTGAAGCATGGGCTCATCCTTATCAACTTCTCTTAACATTTCCCAAATAGGTTGCGTAAATTGAAGGAAGTATACCACGCTGTCCCAAAACTCATCACCAAGAATGAATTTCTTAATTTCTTGAGCCTTGATATCATCATTAACACGATAGAATGTCCAATTTTCATCAGTCACCATGTTAACCAAAGCATTCTTCACTCTTTTAATCGTCTTCACCATCACAATGATGGACGCAAAACGCGTTTCAGCGACCTTCAACAATTTCAGGTTAGAATGCCTATTAAATATAGCATTATTACGATGGTGGTTAACAACAAAATTCCTAATGCTTTTGACATTTCTTTCTAAATCTTCAATCCATGAACATAAAGCATATGCTTGTGAATTTTCTTCTTTTTTGGGGTTGCAGATATTTTTTAGAGTCAGATTTAAGCTATGTGCTACACAGGGAGTCTAAAAATTATGAGGGTATGTGATCATCGCAAAAATTTTTTCCTCTTGGTTTCTCTCTTTTCCTTTCCAACCTCTATTTCCTCATTTTTAAAGGGAGAAAATAAAAGACAGAAAAGAAGAGAGAAGAGAAAAGAAAAGAAAGAAGAGAGAGAGGAAATCTTCTGCGAAGGTCTCATTTGACCTTAGAAAAGATTTAAAAGATTACTCGCCTCCGTTTTGAAATATTTGCGAGAAAAATTGGGAGACGGGGCTCGCTCGTCGGTACGAGGTTCGACTGTTCCTGGCGCCTTTACCAGGGGTAATCGAACCAAGGATAGAATTTATGCCTTTTTGCTTTGCCTTAATATTACCTAAGAATTTACTCTAAGTCTAAGAAACACACAGAGAATCATGCTTGTGTGAATGCAAAGATTATGTTTTTTTTAGAAAATGATTTGTAAATTTAAGTGTTTCTGAATGTGATAAGGGAAATGAAGAAATGATTTTGAATTTAACTTAGAACTTGAGATAGATCAGGAAAGAGATTTGAAGTTCTAAGTCTTTGAAATAATCAGAGTTTGGGAAAATAAACCTTTGAATTTGAAAAGAATGATTTGAAGTTGAGATTAAAAAGAAATGAAGTTTCAGATTTAGAAATGGATTTTGGATTTGAATTCTGAACCTGGGTAGAGGAGATGAAATTTGAAATGGAATTGAATTCCAGATTCGAAGTTTGAAATCGGGATGGAATTTTGAGAAATTCAAATGGAGTTTGAAGATAGAATTGGGTTTGAGAAAAAAATGGAATTGGTTTTTGAAATCTGGAATCCTAAATGGAATTGGATCCGAAGTCTAAGATCCAAAATGAAGTTGAATTCTGGGATCTGGAATCCTAAATGAAATTGGATCCGGAGTCTGAGATCCAAAATGAAGTTGAATTCTGAGATCTGGAATCCTAAATGGAATTGGATCCGAAGTCTGAGATCCGAGATTGAGTTAGATTTTGGAAATCTGGATTCAAAGTGGGATTGGGTTCTAATTTTAAAATTGGATTTTGAAAGTCCAAATGGGACTTTTGAAGATGGACCTGAGTTTTTTGAAGATCCAGATTGAATTTAAAACTTAGGAAAAATAGAATTTTTGAGATTCAGAATCAGTCTCAAACTTTGATTTTGAATTTGACGATAAGGAAACAAACTTGATTTTGAATTTGAAATCAGAAGATGAATCAGAAATTTCAAAGTTAAATTTGAAATTTGAAATTGATTTTGAGATATTGATTTGAGTTTGAATTTGAATCTTGAAAATGAATTTGGAATTTCAAAAGTGGATTGGAACTTTGAAATTTTGATTTGAATTTGGAATTTTGAAGTTTGAATACAAACTGATTTTGAAATTTCAAAGTCAAATTGGACTTTGAAATTGAATTTTGAATCTTAAAATGAGATAGAATTGAATTTGAATCTATAAATAAGAATTGATTTGAGAAATGAAGAAAATACTAAAAAATCACTTGGAGTTTTGAAAGAGAATTTTGAAAATATGATGCAATTCTATCTTAAATGATGAATGAATCTAAAGAATGCGAAATTGGATTTGAAAATCATATTTCATTCTTTAAAAGAATGCAAATAAGATTGATGATATAATACACTTCTGACTATGGTCATTAAATGTATTATATAATAATCATATTTAAATTCATATGAAGAATAAAATATATTTTGGTGCTTTTATAGAGTTTAAAATGAAATTAACTCTCAATATATCCTGAGTATGACCATTGATATATATTTTGAATTAATTTAATTTTAACCCTGATAAAAACAGAAAATATTTTTAAAATATGATGATTTTTGAAGAGGATCCAGTATGGATCCAGTGTTATTCTATAAAAGATGAAAATCCTAAGTTTTGTTTACATCCTGACTATGGCCATTGATGTAAATCATCAACTTAGGATTAATTACCTTTTATAAAACGATGCATGTGCCATTCGTGTTTCCATTTGTGAATTTTCAGAAATAAAGGAAAATGATGAAACAAATGATATTTACATGCTCATCCACTCTAATTTAAGACTGAAAATGTAAGTTTCTCATTTATAATCTAGCTATTACAATGAAAATTGATATGATAGAGTCCTAATCAACATTTTCCAGAGATTCCAGTTTAGCTGAAACAAAACGAGCTCCCGTAGACTGATTTCTTTGTTAATTTGTATAAGGTGATTTCAATGATTTGGATGGAATGAGGGGAAAAGAAGAGAAGAAGAATAAGAGGAAAGGGGAAGAAGGAAGCGATGAAGAAGCAATGAAGGGGTGATAACGGATAAAGGAACGGGATCCCCTGCGTGCTTCTTTTAAAGGGGGAGAAGGAAGGTTCGAGAGAGATGGGTTAGTTGGTGATGAGCGGAGGAGGAAGAAGGTGCGATGGAGGGAGAGAGGAAGAGAGTTCGAGAGCGGGAGGGAGCCGTTACAACTTTTCCCAATTTCCAAAAAGGGGCTCCATCAAAAGGATTTTTCATAAAATGGTTTTTCAAATGAGGTTTTTAACAAAACAAGTTAAAAAAAAGGGTTTAAACGACATATTTTTTGGATTTTTGTCATTTTCTTTCGGCATTTTCCACATTTTTTGGTGTTCTTAAGATAAAACTCTGAAACTTACGAGAAAACAAAAGGATTTTTGAAATATTTTGCAAAATTTGAAAGTATTTACAAAAGAAGGGTTTTTCGAGAGTTTTAAGGTTTGTTCTTTGGAAAATCCTTCAGAAAAATGGGTTAGAAATGAAAATTGGGTCTGGTTTCCAACAAATCCAAGAAATGAATGGAAATTTTATCAAAAATTGACCTGATTATTCAAAAAATGGACCCAGGGGCAACAAGGGAATTTTTTAGATTTTTTTTTTGGAAAATTTGGATTGTTCACAGGGTAATCACTCTCCAAACTCAACGCTGTACTTTTACAAACTAGAGCGTTGTCTGTAATGATTTCTACTACTTTCTGATCACCCACTTCTTTTATGACTGCTATAAACAATCCCTTCAAATACTCTGCATTTTTATATTCCCCAGATGCATCAACTGCTTTCAAGAATATTGGACCACTAAGCGAACAAGCAATGAAATTGATCAGTGAACGCCTTTGAATATCTGTCCATTCATTAGAAATAATAGAATCTCCATTTTGCTCCCATGAATATTTTTTAATCTTCAGCAACCTCTCCACATTTGCCCTTTCTTCTACAAGAAGTTATTAGAATATGGATCGGATATGAATCCATTAGAGGTCCATATCACTTGTATACCTATGTAATTTATATTACTAATGCAGGGCAACTTTTGTAACGCCCCAAAATTTTTAACCCAAATTTATGTGATTTTTTTTATGACAGCGGAAACAAGAAACAATATAGGGTTACGCATTCCTGAACATTACAGTGGAGAGCAAACCTCAAACATTTATTTCATTTCAATATCGATGAAAATTGACATCAGAGTTTTAGATGATATGAACCATTCAATTACAATAAACCCAAGCGATGCCTGTAACAGTAAATCCAAAATCTCGATTTGATGCCTCATCCCGCAGCCGCTCATAACTCTACTCTTTACCTGAAAAATGGTAAAATTATAGGAATTAGACTACAATTGTCTAAGTAGGAATTACAGTAATTTTTAATGCAGGTATATCATGAATCTAGTATGTGATGTGGGTGTCAAGTGTAATTCTTTAGCATAGGCAATAACACATAAAACAGACTATGCAATAGCAATAAAATCATATATCTTAAGCAAGTAAATAGATTATACAACAGTTATAATTAAGTAAGAAAAACATATTATGTAACAACAATAACAGTAACATGCATAACTTTCATATAACAGTTACAATATGAATTCAATTATCTCATATCCACACTGTTGAGATTAAGAGGTTTTAAGTTTAAGTTTTCTTAGATTAGAGGTTATTTAAAATTTTAAGTTAATGAGGGACTTATATGTAATTTCTCCTTTTGGCCTCTCTCTATTTAACATAGAGATTAGCCCTAATAACATTTAACTAGTTCTCTTATTGTGCAACCGTCTCTCTCTCCCTCTCTACCTAGGGTTCGGTGCATCTTATCTAACCTTCTACATGGTATCAGAGCCACTGATCTCGGGAGCGTGATCGATCGTGATCAATCTACAACTGATCTACACCAATGAAAAAAAATATTGGAACCAGGTGTGTATTTTTTTTTTGCGTAAGATCTGATAACAGATCTGGTGTCTGACTATGGTCATGACCCAAATTTGTCATTAGATCTAAGGGACACGGTGGATGCATGTCTTCAGGTCTGGCAGCCGTAACCCTTGAGCCCTTGAGTTGTGGAATTCTTCCTGGAAACAGTTGCCGTGAGTTTTTGTGTTTGGGAGCAGCGACAATCTCATTTCATGTGCTGCTATTTGTGATCGAGATATGATTTTTTTTTGTGCCATGAAGAAATGAAATTCCTTTTTTGGCTGTTGTGCTTTATATGTCTGAGAGCAGCAACTGTCGTGATTTACAACACCCTGTCAATATGATTTCAGCAGTCGTGATTCCTGCTGTGTCGAGATTTTTTTTTTCATGCTGTGAAAGAAGCATGTTAGTATCAGTTGTGTTTCTGTCGTGGAAGCAGCAGGCGTGATTCTTTGCAGTGTTAAAAATTATCCTGTTTGTGTGGAAGTTTTTTTAATGACTGTCGTTCTGTCGTGGAAGCAGCAGGCGTGATTCTCTGCTGTGTTGAAAAATATCCTGTTTATGTGAAAGTTTTTCTGCTGTCGTGGGATTCTGTGTTGGGCAGTAGGCGTGATTCCCTGCTGTGTTGGAAAATATCCCTGTTTATGGGCTGCTGTTCATTACTGTCGTGGCATTCTGTGTTGGGTACAACTGCTGGTTGTCATATTGGCTGATGCGTGATGGTAACACACGCTATTCCCTGTGTCGCTTGAAGCCTGTCCAAATTTTATCTCTGCTGAAATAGTATTAAATCTTCAGTATGGCTGAAACTTCGAAATGTGATTCCAAAATTGAACATATTGTGGAGTATAAGGCTTTTGCCAATCCCTTCTCGTACGGCTCTTCTGTAAGGTTGAATGAAACTAACTATGCCAGGTGGTCCAGAACTTTTATGATGTCGGTATCTGGACATCGTAGAAAACATATTTTGTTGGAAGACGAACCCACTGAAAAAGTGGAAAAATATGTTACTTGGGATGAAGATAATGACATAGTTATGTCATGGATCATGAATAGTGTCGAACCCCATATTACAGATGGTTTAATTTACTATAATACAACCAAACAAATGTGGGACAATCTTCGAGATACGTACTCACAAGAGACTAATGTGAGTCGTATCTTGCAAGTTGAACAAGAGATATATAATTTACAGCAGGGAGATCAGACCTTGGCCCGTCAAAGCTGCGTTTGAAAGACTCAATGCTCACAGGACTCTTTGTTGCTCGAAGCAAAAGGATCATCAAGAACAGACTATGGTTGCTCGGTTTCTTAAAGGTCTATCTTCAGAATTCTCTGTTGCAAAAGTCCAAATGTTGACTGGATCAGATGTGCCTACTCTTGCTGATGCATACAATCGTCTGAGTAGACTTGCGATCTCTCTTCCACAATCTCAGCCTGTGACTCAGTCATCTGCTCTACTTGTCTCCTCTGGTTATGGGCGTGAAAATATTCAGAATATCAGAGGATGAGGTCGTGGACGAGGTATGAGAGGCAGAGGAAAGCTTCAATGTACATTATGTGGAAAATCTGGACATCTAGAAGATCGTTGTTGGGATAAGCATGGTCGGCCAACCACTTCTTCATCAAAGCCATATGCTCCTAAAGCAAATGTAACTACACTAGAGGCAACAAATGTACATGATAATATCTCTGCAAGTGACAGTATCACCCTCAGTCGAGTTGAATATGATGAGCTGATAGCTCTTCGCCCCTTGAGCTCCGCCCCTTCTATAACCGGTGTTGCCTACTCGACAGGGAATCATCTTCCTCCGAATGACAGTAAGTGGATTATTGACTCTGGTGCATCCAGACACTTGTGTGGAAATTCGCTTGTTTTTTCAGATCTAAAGGATATTACTGTTAATCGAAGAGTCTCATTAGCCGATGGGAGTTCCTTACCGGTTGTTGGTCAGGGAAACATTTCTATATCCTCCTCCTTACAGTTGGAAAATGTTCTTCATGCTCCCAGCTTTCCTCAAAGTTTACTCTCTGTTAGCTGTCTTACAAAAGAATTAAACTGTAGAGTGATATTTGATCCGATGGGTTGTCATTTTCAGGATTTGCTGACGGGGAAGAAGATTGGTGGAGGCTATGA
This sequence comes from Nuphar pumila, assembly GCF_984573655.1. NCBI lineage: Eukaryota > Viridiplantae > Streptophyta > Magnoliopsida > Nymphaeales > Nymphaeaceae > Nuphar > Nuphar pumila. The sequence goes on from NC_143256.1 coordinate 94,249,204, forward strand.
AGAAAATGGAGTCTACTACCTACATCATCCAGTGGGGACTGTTCATGCTGCAGTGGAACACTCATCCAGTCCTGTTCAGTGGCATCGGCGTCTTGGTCATCCTTCATTATCAAAGCTTCGTTCTGTCTTTCCTCAAATTCCTTCCACTACATCATTTCAGTGTGAAGCATGTCAGTTGGGCAAGCATCATCGAAGTTCGTTCCCTTCAAGTCAGAGTCAGTCTAGTCATAAAGTCTTTGAACCTCTTCATGCAGATGTATGGGGTCCTAGTAAGATTCCTACTAGAACTCGGTGTCGATATTATCTTGTTATTGTTGATGACTTCTCTAAGTTGTCATGGGTGTTTTTAATAAAGGATCGATATGAAGTTCCAAGTATTATCAAATCCCTGATTCTTGAAATAAAAAGTCAGTTTGAATCTAGTGTCAAGATTGTTCGCACTGATAATGCTCTTGAGTTCAAATCAAAACTTCTGTTACAATTTTACCAAGATCATGACATTCAACCCCAAACTTCCTGTGCCTATTCATCGCAACAAAATGGGGTGGCTGAGCGAAAACATCGACACCTGCTTGATGTTGCCAGAACCATTATGATTCAATCCAATGTTCCTGCGTTATATTGGGGTGATGCGATTACCACTGCTTGTTATCTGATCAACCACATGCCTTCATCTTCTGTGGGTGATCAAATTCCATTACATATCCTAAAACCTAATGCCCCACTCTTCTCTTTCTCACAAAAAATATTTGGATGTGTTTGTTTTGTACACAAACTTGGTCCTGACCGTGATAAATTATCTGCTCAAGCTACAAAATGCATATTTATAAGTTATCCAAAAAAATCAAAAGGGATATCGATGTTATGATCCTATTTCTCGCCGAGAGTATGTCAGTGCGGATGTATCTTTCTTGGAATCCACTCCATATTTCTCTAGTTTCGGTTCCCCGCTGCAGGTTGGTCCAACTGACCCTTTTCCCTTACCTATACCTCCTTTTCCTTTGGAATCTGTGCCCTTGGTACCGAACCAAACTTCATCCCCTTCACGTTTTAATAATCCTCCATTGGTATATGTACGTAGAGCTCCACCTCTGCCCGTGCCTCCACCATCTTCTTCTCCTGAGGTAAGTACTACTGACAATAGTGATCCTCATGATGATGATAACAGGCCTATTGCTCTACGCAAGGGGACACGACAATGTACCTTATATCCCATATCTCATTTTGTCTCCGATGTCAGAATTGGAAATCAGATGGAAATTTTTATTTCAGCCCTATTTGCTGAAACGATTCCTCTAAACTATCAACAGGCAAAGCTAGATAACCGCTGGAAGCTGGCTATCCAAGAAGAAATGGATGCTTTAGTGTCTCAGCATACATGGGATTTAGTTGATCCCCCAATAGATGCTAACATTGTTGGATGCAAATGGGTATATACAATAAAGTACAAATCAGATGGATCTATTGAAAGGTACAAGGCCAGATTAGTTGCAAAAGGATATACTCAGGCATATGATATTGATTTCTTTGAAACCTTTTCTCCTGTTGCACGGATGGGCACCATTCGTCTTGTTCTCTCAATAGCTGTTCATCATGGTTGAAGCTTATGTCAATTAGATGTTAAGAATGCGTTTCTATATGAGGATCTATCAGAGACAGTTTACATGCAACAACCTCCAGGTTTCGAGGTTGAGGGGGAGTGTCGGAAGGTGTGTAGATTGAAAAAGACGATTTATGGCTTGAAACAAAGCCCTCATGCATGGTTTCAAAAGCTGTTTGAAGTGATGCCACGTTTTGGCTTCAACAGGTCAGCGGCAGATCATACACTATTTATCAAGAAAACTAACTCAGGCATAATTGTTATGGTGGTATATGTGGATGACATAATTCTTACAGCAGACGATGTGAAAAATATTGAAGCCACAAAGGCTCATCTTCAAAAACACTTTGTTACAAAAGATCTTGGTTCACTTAGATACTTTCTGGGAATAAAAGTTGCCAGGAACCGTGAAGGGATGGTTTTGTCTCAACAGAAGTATGTTCTTGACTTATTAAAGGAAACAAGAATGTTGGAGCTAAACCAACAAATATTCCCATGGACCATAAAGTTCAGTTGTTTGAAGAAGGGTCAAAACCGGTTGATAGCAAAAGCTATCGCTCACTAGTAGGGAAGCTACTGTATGTAACTGTTACCAGGCCGAATATTGCTATAGCAGTAAGCAAAGTTAGCCAGTTTATGGACAAACCAACTGAGGTACACTGGAATGCTGCTATAATGATTCTCAGGTATTTAAAATCTTTTCTTGGAAAAGGGTTATTGTTCAGGAAAGGTGGTAATCTGGAGATAGTGGCCTATTCTGATGCTGACTATGCAAGATCTATAGTGGATAAAAAATCAACCACAGGATTCTGTGTTTCTAGGAGACAACCTGATTTCATGGAGAAGTAAAAAGCAAAATGTGGTTTCTAGATCGAGTGCAGAATCAGAATATAGGGCTATGGCCCAAACAGCTGCTGAATTGATGTGGGTTCGTACTGTTCTTCATGACCTTCAGGTGAAGGTTTCCTCTCCTTTGACCATGATGTGTGATAACAAGGCTGCCGCCACATATATAGCGAACAATCCTGTCTTTCATGAGAGAACAAAGCACATTGAGGTTGATTGTCACTATGTAAGAGATATGGTTAAGCTGATTATATTTCTACCAAATATCTAAAGTCGGAGGACCAAGTTGCAGATATGTTTACAAAGCCTCTTGCTAGACCAAATTTCTTAAAATGTTGTGACAAGCTGTGCATGATTGATATCTATGCTCCAGCTTGAGGGGGAGTGTTGAGATTAAGAGGTTTTAAGTTTAAGTTTTCTTAGATTAGAGGTTATTTGAAATTTTAAGTTAATGAGGGACTTATATGTAATTTCTCATTTTGGCCTCTCTCTATTTAACATAGAGATTAGCCCTAATAACATTTAACGAGTTCTCTTATTGTGCAGCCGTCTCTCTCTCTCTACCTAAGGTTCAGCGCATCTCATGTATCCTTCTACACACACATTTCAGGATTTTATTTCATCACAAGCTCAGAACATAAAGCATGCTCACATGTCACAAGTAACTGTATATGTATAAAATTGTAAATCTATCATTACCTACTCAGATGTGATACCTAAGATGATCTAATTCAAATGTTTATCTTTAATTATCCCGCGGGTACACGCGAGCCGAATCACCCGTAACAGAAGAGAACATTCGGGGGTTTATTATTTATGGATGTTTTATTAACCCGAACGTTCTAACCGAAATTGTAAATCCTAAGGGAGCGGTCAGTGACCGAGAGAACCTCCCAAAGGCCGAAACCAAAACAGGATGCATTCCTATCTTCTGCAAAAGAACAAAGAGCTACCTCCTAGGACATATTAGTAGTCCGGGTCCCCCAACTCCGAGGACTGGGGACCAACGAGTCACTTTAGCTCGAAACAGTTAAACACATGTTCCCGGAGTTTTGTACCACCTACCCTCTCCAAGGTAAGCCCGAATCTGAGTGAGTTAATCTTTTCATTTAATTAATTTCCCGAAGTACAAGGCATTTCCACAACTTCCTTCTACTACCACAGCAGTAGAATTCCCAACCTTAGTCATTTTACCAAGGTGTATAGAACAGTCCCAATCCTTTGTCATATTGACTGCATAAATCTACTCAAAGTGCTCCGGTGCTTTTAAACCAGTCAAGCACACAAGCCCCGGTACCTTTAAACCAGCCGGGCACACCACATTTATAATTAAGTTTTCACCATTTTATTGCCATAACACACAAGCTAATTGCCCAAGTACCCGTATCGGGTAATCAATCCAATATAGCCCATTAGGCAAGGTTTTTCCAAGTATCTACCTCGCGGAAAGGCACATGTTCATATGTCAATAAGTGCACCATCATATGTTTGGAACCAATATACCAACCTCGTTCTTGAAGCGCAGTTAACATGCTGCATACAAGCAATTCAAAAAATATATTTTCTGACCAACAAGCAGTTTAAGCATGTGGTATTTCATGTAAATCAGTCACAGCACTAGAGAAACCTGGAAGTATGCAATTTACTATTTAAACATATTACCAAGTCAGATCTGCTGTTTCAAACTTGAAAATACGCAAACCAAATTTTAGTTTTTCTTGAAAGCCATATAGCATAATCACAGAACTACAATCTGTTTGAATCCGGTTTTATAATTTGAACATTCTTAAATATGTAGGTAAACATAACAGAACCATAAGTTGTGTGGATACGATGCATAATTTGAACATTCTCAAATGCATAGTATGACCGAACCATAGGCTGTTTGGATCAAATTTATAATTTGAACATACATAACAGAACAAAACTATAAGTTATGTGGATCAGATTCATAATTTGAACTCAATGTAACAACCTCATTCCTCAAACACAGATAACAGGCTGCATACAAGCAATTCAAATAATACATTGTAGTCTAATCAATGATAACAATAGCAATATATGTTGCTGAGTGTGTTTGAGGCAAACTAGAGTCTAAACCAGTTTATGTGTAGATTCGTTCATTTTCCATCAGAATCAATCAATGATTTCAGTTCATAGGGCTGGTCGAAATATACACCATTTTGTTAACCGGAATTTAATATAAAAATGCCATGTTGTACATAATGAACCAGACTCAATCTGCTAACATAAGCCTGTTTATAATTTTCAGAATGAACAGACCCATTCTGCTAACAGAAATTCACTTAAACATGGTATGTTTTACTAAATGAATCAGACCCAGATTAGGCAAACAAGAGATGAAACATACACAAAAGATCGACTAACAGGTGTTAACATGAACATAAATGATACTGATGCACAGTAGGCTAACAACAGACCCATTTGGCTAACATAAATTAACTTAACATAGTAGGTTTTGCTAAATGAAACATACCTAGGTGGCTAACAGGAATTTAAGTAAACATGCTATGTTTTAATAAATGAAACATATATTAATCGGTTAACATGGATTAACTTGAACATTTTATGTTTTGCTAAATGCAACAAACTCAAATTAAAACTAACAGACGCCAAATCAAATAACAGGGATTTAACAGATACATGTTGTGTTCACCTAAAAGTATTAGATAGATACGGCTAATAGTAAAGCACATAAACATGCTTATGTACAATTAAAGGAAGCAAATACAAAATCAGATAACATGATTTAACATAGGTATGCTGCATTTCACAGCGTAAAACAAACACGAATCAACTAACATCAAGTATTCAACTGAAACCCCAACACAGGGCAATCAGACAGGTACATTTTGATTCCAAGATTCCTGAGCATCCGCCTCTAAGAGAAAAATCAGAATGCTCTCATTTGGAGGTCCGAGAAAAATCCCAACACTCATTAATCGAATACAGTTTTAGTTCCACCAGAAATCCCCAATTTGCAAGATCGGTTGTGGTTTCTTTCCACAACACCATAAATCCTCAAATTAGAGGATCAGTTTGGGGTTTCAGACATCCAACATAGCATGCCGACCCAAGACCCACCGATAAAGAAATACTTCAATGGTTCTTACGCATCGGATATCGTAGCTACCAAAACCCTCAACTCATAGACTTGGGTTTTTCGGCAGCCAAGAATCCCGTCAGACACTCTGTTCTCTTCCCTTGACCGACCCAATCACATCCCAAATCAGTCGATACCTACAGAAAAATACCAGATCCTACCTTTCTCCGACGATCGGAGGTTGTTGCGGTGCAATGGATGCTCGGACGAACCCCGCCGATGCTGCCGTGACTATCGAGATTGGGAGGGGCAGGGATGTTGCAGAGGTCTGCCGAGATGCAGCAGTGGAAAAGATGGTTGACGCTGCTGCGAGGAGGTCACCGACGACATTGGTTGCTGGCGACGACGGCAACAAGTGGTCGGAGTTGTCGACCGGGAAGAGAGTGAGAGATGAGGCAACGGGAGGAAAAGGGAGATGAGAGACGGTGGGTGTGAAGCAAAGAGGGAGGCGAGAGCAGGAGGTAGAGAGGCGAGGTCCTCTCCCCCTTTTAATGAGAGGCAACCCCCGGCGGCTGCGCTCCGGCCCACCCCTCCCATGCGATATCAGTTAGGGTTCACACTGAACCCTAACTTCCTTTTTTTCTGTTTTTATCGGGCAACCCATATCGGGTTGCCTTTTCTTCTTTTTTTTTTCATTACGCAGGGTGCGGGTCGGGTCTGGGTCCGAACCGCGACCCGCGACATTGGATCCGATCGCGATTTGGATCCGAATGTTTAGAAATGTGGATCCGGGTCGCGTAAATAACGGTGAATCCATGGGTTGGATCCATTTGGGTCCAACTGTGGATTCGACAAATTTATTTATTATTATTTCGTTATAACAATTAATCTTAGTTATTTATTTATTTAGTATTATTATTATATATATACTTTAATACCCATTTATATATTTCTTTTGGATCCGGGTAACAGATCCTAGGCCCAAATCACGTTAATTATAATATATATATATATATATATATATATATATATATATATATATATATATATATATATATATATATATATATAAAATTTCTAGGTAACTGCATAAAATTTGCGGTTATTATAACTTTTTCCATGCAAAAGAAGTTATAAACCTATTAAACTTAACAATGTTTTAGTGCACCCAATTAAGATCAAAGTGGCTGCCGATTCCCAACAGGTACCCGAGTTATCCTTCTCCTCTCTCTCTTTTCTCATTTTCGATTCTTGCAGCAGTTTTATCATGGTATCAAAGCATCGACCTCTCTGGGAATAAAAAGGGCCTTCATCGGAACCTGGAAAAGCTGTGTCCCCTTGCTTCTCGTTGTCAAACTTTATTCCTTCCTGTCTATCGCAAAGGCTTCACACAAAGGCTTCACGCGACCTCTTTCTTCTCTCGTCATCAATCGTCTTGGTCTTCTAGACATCAGGTTATACTCCCCTTGCCTCACCTGATTAAAGCTGCACCCTCTTTCTTCTTGTCGTCACTCCTGGTAACGTCTGGTCACACAAGTTTTTCTTTTATTTTTCTTTTGCTTCACTCCACGCAACCCAGCTCTGGCCACGTGAACAGCCTGGTCACGTGAACATCTCCTATTTACGTCAGCCGTGTTTTTCTCTGTTTCACGTCTCCTTTCTCCATACGAGTCTTTTGGTCTTATTTCACGTAATCTGTTCTTGACACGTGAATATTCATTTGCTCAAGCACGCAGAAGCCGAGTCTCTACATTCCTTTCACCTACTGTAGGTTTCATTTCATTCACCTACTGTCATCTGTCATTGTGTGGGTTTCTTCATTGATTGAGTCTGATCTGAACCCTACACGGATCCGCTGACGTAAAGCTGTTTTCCTCTGCACTTGATTCTTCGTAATTCTGTTGTGAGTCGTGACATAATCTTCTTTGTGTGTTGGGCCCTGCCACAAAACTGTTCTCTGCCATAAGTTTGCAAATGGATAATTCAGTCAACTCGGGGCTTTCCTTCAATTTTCTTGGGCAGCTCATTTCTGAAAAATTGAATACCAATAATTATTTGACTTGGAAACATCAGATCACTTCTTTCATCCGAAGTCGAGATCTTTCAGGTCACTTGGATGGCTCCACTCCAACGCCTCCAGAATTTATTCCACAAGAGACAAAAGAAGATGGCAACTTCCCAAACATTGTTCGTAATCCTACTTTTGTTACTTGGATGAAGCGCGATCAAGCTCTCGTCGCGTATATTACTTCCACATTGACACAAGAAATACTAGTTTCTATTCCTGATGATTGTACAATTAAAGAATTGTGGGAGAATCTAGCTCAAACTTATGCTCAAATATCAGAGGCTAAGGAGTTGTTTCTCAAGCTTGAATTCCAGCTTTTGAGAAAAGGGACAATGATCATTATTGAATTCTTAAATCAAGTCAAAAGCATTACAGATCAACTAGCCATTGTTGGATATCCAGTGTCAGATAAAGAAAAAGTGCAGCAGACACTGAATGCCCAGGGATCAGAGTATCATGTTCTTGTGACTTCCTTACTGTGCTTGCCTATGTTATCTAGTTTTGAAGATTTGCGTGCTAAACTGCTCCAGTATGAGATGTCCTTGAAAAGCATTTCTGATGCTTCAACAGGGCAATCATCTATGCATGATGTTCTTGCCATAGGGATGACTGCTGATCGTACCCGAGGAGGGCGTGGCAGCAGAGGTAGGGGAGCACAAATCCAGGGTGGATATGGGTTGCTACCTACACCAAATGTAAACCCCAGTTCGTCAAGGAATGTTCCCACATGCTACCAGTGCAACAAACGTGGCCACATCAAAGCCAATTGCTGGTTCAATCCTCAGAATCCTCAAAATCGCAATAGAATACAAAACAATAGACATGCTGCTACATCAGGATCTGTGGGTACTTTTCGTGTCAGTGATAATGCTAAGGATCTTCTCTTATCTGCTATGGCTAACTTGAACCTGAAGCAGAATGATGATGGAATATGGTATGTCGACTCTGGGGCAACTGCTCATGTCACTGGCAATGCATGTAAGTTCTCTACCTTGATCCCTTATTTTGGTAAATCTAATATTGTAAATGGAGATGAAACTCACCACTCTATTTCAAATGTAGGCAACGTCTTCATTCCTTTGTCTGAATCTTCATCCATTCCTTTATCTGATGTTGTGCATGTACCAAATATAAAGAAAAATATTTTCTGTTTCCAAGCTTGTTGATTCTACCAATTTATCTGTTGAATTCACTCCTACTTCTGTCTTTATCAAGGATCTTCAAACGAAGATGTTCGCTAAAGGAGAGCGACGTGAAAACATGTATATCTTCAATGAAGATCCAACCTCCAGTGTCCTAAAGCATTCCAAGTCCGATCACGTCTCTAGAAGTGTTCTAAGTATATCTCAATGTAATAAGTCAGAAATTTGGCATTCTCGTCTTGGTCATTGTAGTCAAATCTTTACTGAAAAATTAGTGTCCAATGGATTTATTCCAGAGTTTGTTCCACCTTCGTTGAAGAATAAAATGTATTCCAGTTGTCAGGTTTGCAAAAGTCATGTACTTTTTTTTCATCAAGTAAATAAAAGAGCCTCCATGCCTTTTGAGATAATATGTTCTGATGTTTGGGGCCCAACTCCTAATCCTTCTTCTTCTGGAAGTAAATATTACGTATCTTTTATTGATAGCTTTTTTCGCTTTACCTGGATATTCTTTATGAAACACAAATCAGAGGTTTCCCTTATCTTTTGTCACTTTCATGCCTACGTTAATACCCAATTCTCTCAAAATATTCAAATTCTTCAATGTGATGGGGTGGTGAGTATTCCTTCAAAGAATTTTTAGATTTTCTTCAAGATAATGGGATACATCGTAGGGTTTCTTGCCCATACACTCCACAGCAAAATGGAGTTGCCGAACGTAAACATAGACATATTGTGGAGAGTGCAATGAGCATGATGCATGGCTCTAACGTGCTCATTAGTCTTTGGACAAAAGCTTTTCATATTGCCACTCATGTGATAAATCGTCTTCCTATGCCTATTCTTGAGAATCATTCTCCCTATTATGTTTTTGGAGTACATCCAGATTATGATGAGTTACGAGTTTTTGGCTGCACGTGTTATGTACATGTTGATAAATCCATGAGAACCAAATTTCAGGACAAAGCTTCTATATGCCAATTCGTAGGTTATGCAGATGAACACAAGGGTTACAGGTGCTATGACCCTGTCAACAAGAAGATCAGAATCTCCAGAAATGTTATTTTTGATGAAAATAGTTTTCTAAAAAATAAAGCAGATTATGATTATGAACATATTGATGCAACTGTCAATTGGTATGATCCATGGCTCAGTGCTGAACTCATCTCACATGCTGCAGAACATACTACTTTGGCTCCTGGAAACATAAACGACGAATGAGATATCAGAAACAGAATGTCAGAGATACAAAGGAAATGTCTATACTAGGAGACCCAGAGAACAAACCGATGTACCTGCTGGAGAACATGTTGCATTGTCCAATAACAGAGAGGTACCAAGAAGATCAGGCAGGATAAGGCACCCTATTGAGAAATGAGTGAGTTATGATAACTTCTCTATGGATTTTCAAATTTTTCTATCCAAGATTGAAAAATACGAGGAACCACTTGGATTTCGTCAAGCTATTCAATCCAACAAATGGATTGAAGCAATGAATGAGGAGATCGAGGCACTTTATGAGTGTCAAACATGGGAGATAGTTGGTCGTCCCCCGGATAAAAATGTTGTTGGTTCAAAATGGGTATATAAAATTAAATATAAACCGAATGGTAGCATTGAAGGATACAAGGCACGTCTTGTTGCCAAAGGTTTTACTCAAGAACACAATCAAGATTATGATGAGACATTCAGTCCAGTAGTGAAAATGGAAATCGTTCGTATTATACTTGGCCTGACCATTGAACATGGGTGGACTCTTAGTCAGTTTGATGTTAAAAATGCATTTCTTCATGGGGATTTAAAGGAAGAGGTCTACATGGAGCAACCTCAAGGCTATGCAGAAGGAGACCCAAAAGAGTATATATGCAAATTGAGCAGAGCCTTGTATGGCTTAAAGCAAGCCTCTAGGTCATGGTTTGAAAGCTTCTCCTTAGAGATTCAGAACCACGGTTTCCTCCGCTCCCAACTAGATCATTCTTTATTTACATACAGAGATGGAACCAATATAGTTTTCTTACTTATATATGTTGATGATATCATGATCAGTGGTAATGCTCCTGACCATATTCAACGAATTAAAGATTTACTGAGTATGCGATTCAGGATGAAAGATCTTGGGGAACTGAGATATTTCCTTAGTGTAGAGGTGGACAGACAGGATGAAAAAATGTCATTAACTCAACACAAATACACTCTTGATCTTCTGGCCAAAGCAGAAATGACAGATTGCAAACCTCTACCTACACCTAGTGTTGTCAGTCAAAAGCTCAGTATTTGTGATGGTGAGTCATACCCTGATGCAAGCAAGTATCGCAGTTTAGTGGGCATGTTACTGTAACGCCCCAAAATTTTAACCCAGATTTATGTGGATTTTTTTTATAACAGCGGAAAGAATAACCAATATAGGGTTAAGCATTTCAGAACATTACATTTGAGAGGAAACTCAACACAAGTATTTCATTTCATCATGATATGAACATTTTAAATTACCATAAACCCAAGGAATCACTGAAACAGTAAATCAACAATCTCGATCTAATGCCTCATTCCGCAACCGCTCATAAGTCTACTCGTTTACCTTAAAATGGTAAAAATTATAGGAATTAGACTACCACGTCTAAGTAGGAAAACTGTAACTTTTAATGCAGGTATGTCATGAATCTAGCATATGATGTGGGTGTCAAAGGTGAATCTCAACATATGTCTAAACAAGTAGGCAGTTTATGCAACAGAAGCCAACATTCATATACATGAGTATGTGAACAGTTATACAACAACCATAACTGAGCAGGTAAAACATAGTGTGCAACATTAATAAGCAAGAGAGGTATGGTATGCAAAAGTCATAATAATAACAGAGTGTAACATTAATAAGTAAGTGAGATGTGTATTGCAACTTTCATAATCATTAACATGTACAACTCTCAGATAAGTGTTCAACTACCTCGTATCTACATATTTCATAATTTTATTTCATCACAAGCTCAGAATATAAAGCATGTTAAAGAACATAAACACATTCCTCCAGTATTTCTACTCACTGTGATACCTAACTGCTCTAAAATTGTGTTTAAATTATCTTACCCCGTGGGTACGTACGGGCACAGGTGACCATCTCAGAAGAGAACGTTCGAGGATATATTATTCAAGAGTATTTTATTAACCCGAACATTCTAACTGAGACTGAATCCCCAAGGAAGCGACTAATAGCCGAGAGAATCTCCCAAGGGCTTAACTCAAGACAGGATGCATCTCTAACTTCTGCAAAAGACATGAAACTACCACCTAGGATACAAGGGTAGTCCTGGTCCCTAACTCCGAGGACGGAGACCAACGAGCTGCTTCACGCTCGAAACACAACACAAGTCCTCGAAGTTTTGTACCACTTACCCTCTCCAAGGTAAGCCTCAAAAACTGGTTTCATTAGTTAATCATTTTCCCGAAGTTCAGGGCATTTCCCAACCTCCTTCTAATGCCATAGCAGTAGATCCCAACCTTAGTCGTTTTACCAAGGCGTATAAACCATCCAGTCCTTTTTCCACAATGATTTCTTAATCCCACTCAGAGTGCTCTAGTGCTTTTAAACCAGTCAAGCACACAATAATTACAATTAGGTTTTCATCACTCTTATTAACATAGCACGCAAGCCAATAACTCAAGTACCCACGTCGAGTAACCCATTCCTATATTGCCCTCTTAGGCAAAGCACATATCCATATATCACTAAATACCATCATACGTTTGGAACCAATCTAACCACCTTATTCCTCAAACACAGTTAACATACTGCATACAAGCAATTCAAATCATACACTTTCTAACGAGGAGCAGTGCAGTTTAAGCACGTGGTATTTCATGCAAATCAGTCACAGTACTAGAGAAAAATGCCACTTAAAGAACTCTATTCCAACCCACCATAGGGTACAACACATTGAACCGCACATGTTGTTTACATGATTAAAAATGAATTGGCTAGAGAATTTAGAGCAGTACATTTAAGGGAAGCAAGCACAAAAAGAAACAACATACATCAAATTAAATAAAATCTAAACATAAACAATTGGCATAATATAGAGTGCAACATATAAGTAGGATATCTTTTCCTTTTTCTCCAAGCTAACATAAGAAAAATTAGATCAATCAGTATCATCACACATAATTGCTAGTTCGCCAGCAGCATGAATTTTTAAAAGGAATCAACTTAACTTTGCATACTCATGGATCAATGTAGCTCCTACACATGACGTGTATATGAAAAAAAAATAGATCATGAAGGTCCAGCAAACCAAGTCCTTTGCAACTATGATATTAACCAAGAAAGCCAACCCAGTGCTATACAACTATGATATTACACAAATACACAGTGGCATAGGAATTTCCTAACCTAGCATAGGAAAAAATGGGGTTCTACAATATCGTGCTATTCTGTAAACATGACTGTTTAATACCAAATGCAGATTAAACATAGACTAACTTAAAAATTTGTTTACACAAATATCTATTTCTAATGTAAGATTTAAATTATTCTTAAAGAAAGTAACTGCGATATGATAACAACAGAAATATATGAATATCTTTGACTCTTCCATGAACTTGAGTAGCTTCTTACACAGGGATATCATCAACCAACAAGAACAACCGTCAATATAAAAAGAAACTAAAGACCAATCAAGGAAGTATGCATGTTACAGATTCCTTATACGTATATATTTTTTTTAAGGTAAAACAAATCAGAAATTACCAGTCGACATTATGTTTCATGAAGCTAATCAAGAAAACCTGCTTGATATAGTTTCTTTATATGTTTTTCTTTTTAAAAAAAAAAGTAGATAAGACAAAACCAAAATCTGAAGTTAACGTTTCCGGCTAGCTATCTAAGGAATCGACAATCTGATCTAAGTTTACATAAGGTAAAAAGAAACAAGTGCAGGCTCAATAAATGGGATTTATCAAGAAAAACCCCCAAACTGTTAGGATTTGGGAATCGCAGGGTTAGAGTCAGACAGAAACCTCCCCCGAATTTGGTTCGTAACACAGCATTTTTCCATCTTCGATTTTCCAGCAGCCAAGAACCCCATCGGAAAAACCCCAAGCCCCATACTCGACCCACGAAATACCTAGAAGAAAAGGGGGAAACATGAAAATCTACATTCTTTTAAATGTTAAAATCCCCAAATCCCACCCGGATTCATGCGATACCCAACAAGAAAGAGCTATCAGAATCCTACCTTTTTCTTGCGACTGGAGGAAGAGGTGGTTGCCTCTACAAGAGGAAGGTCGCCGACAACTCTGGTCGCAGGCGATGGCGGCAGCAGATGGTCGAAGCTCCCGTCGGCATGCGTGAAACCGAAGGAGAGGGATGCGAGCAACAAAGGGAGTGAAGCCAAGAAGAGGAAGTGGATGTCGCTGCTGCGAGAAGGATGTCGCCGACAACCCTGGTTGCAGGCGACGGCGGCAGCAGGTGGTCGAAGTCGTCGACCGGGAAGAGCGTGAGAGATGAGGCAGCGGAAGGAAGATGAGAGCAGGGGGAAAGAAGGGTGAGACTCCCCTCTTTAACGAGTCGAAAATCTCCATCCCTCCGAGAAAAATGGAGTCAGTTACGCTTTTTGTAACCTCCCCCTCCGCTTTCGTTCTTGCAAGAATCGTGCTGTTTTCGGGCGTTTTATAAAACAAGCCTGGGTCCGATCCGTGACCCGCAACGCCGGATCCACTCTAACGTGGATCCGGGTCGGCTTTATAATGTTGGATCCATCCTAACATGGATCCGGGTCAACCTAAAATGAGGGATCCAAATGGATCCGGGTTGGCACTGAACTGTAGGATCCACTGGTTGGGTCCATTTGGCTCCAATGTGGGTCCAAACCCCAATTACCCAAATCTTTTATTATATATATTCTTTTGGATCCGGTAATGGATCTTGGACCCAAAATGCCTAAAATTACTCAAAATTTTGGATTATTACAGTTACAATATCTTACTTTTACTAGACCAGACATTGTATATTCTGTAAACCAGGTATCTCAGTTCATGCATGAGCCGAAGACTGGTCACATGGATGCTGTCAAACGTATTCTTCGTTGCCTAAAAGGCACAGTAGGTGATGGACTCACATATGTACAATCCTCATGGGGGACACCGAAACATGACATAGTGGCTTATACAGATGCAGACTGGGCAGGGGACCTAGATAAGAGAAAGCCTGTTTCAGGATACTGTGTTTTTATCGGAAGAAATCTAGTCTCATGGAGTAGCAGGAAACAGAGGCTGTGTCACGATCTAGCACAGAGGCAGAGTATAGATCTATGGTAGCTACTACAACAGAAGTGACCTGGATTAGACACTTTCTTACAGAGATGGGAGAGAATATCTCAAGTTCGACTCTCATGTGTGATAATAGAAGTGCTATACAAATTGCGTTCAATCCTGTTCATCACAGTCGGACTAAGCATATTGAGATTGACCAACATTTCATCAAACAAAAGATAGCGGACAAAGAGATTGAACCAGTTTATGTGACTTTAGAAGATCAAGTCGCCAATATGTTCACAAAAGGCCTCACAAGTAATCGTTTTTGGTATCTGAAGAACAAGTTTCACATGGTTCAATCCCATGCACAACTTGAGGAAGGGTATTAGAATATGGATCCATTAGAGGATCCATATCACGTGTATACCTATGTAATTTGTATTACTAATGCAGGGCAACTTTGTCCATGCAAAAGTTGTAAACCTATTAAACTTAACAATGTTTTAGTGCAGCCAATTAAGATCAAAGTGGTTGCCGATTCTCAACAGGTACCCGAGTTATCCTTCTCCTCTCTCTTTTCATTTTCGATTCTTGCAACAGTTTTATAAGAAGTGTGGTTCGTATTTTTTCTAAGCTTGGAGGCACATAGCCACTCAAATTACAATTTTCCAAAGATGTTATTAAATCCTTCTAATAAGGATTTCTAGCCGCATTAAATGGGAGTGAACTAGAATAAAAATACCTATCTACTTTTCTATCCATATCCTCTCTTCCATATGTATTGAATGTTGCTTGTATCGTTCCTCTACCTCCTATATTGACTTTTTTTTTTTTCAGCATCTTCTTGGTGGCTTCCAAATGACACCCTAATTGCACAATAATCACTCATTGTCTTTCTCTTCTCATATTCTTCTTGTATTTTCCTGTATTGTCTTCGCATTGCCTCATCAACTTTTCTGCATCCTGAAATGCCATGTCCTGGTATCTTCAACAAATGAGCCTTCACTCTTGTGTAAGACCCAACAAAATCTCTTTTACAGAGCTTGCATCGAAATCTCTTGTTTCCACCACCTCCTTCTCCAGTTTTTGCAAGCTTATCTACATGTACCCATAGTGGCCCTACATCATCACTCCCACTACAACTATCAACAAAACTAGCAGCAAAACTCACATACGGGGATGAAGATGACACAAGTCCTTTCCCTTTATCCGTCATTTTTGTCCTGAAAACACAAAAAAATTATATTAAAATCAATTATGCAAACAATTAAGATTTATAATATCAAGTCCAATGATGAATTATGGAGCCTAATTCAGAGTTTTTGCCCTTACTGGGGGGTTCGGGGGCTACCCCCCCGGGCGCGGGACCCGCTGCCCGTTCAACGGGCGGGGGTCCAGGGGGGGGGGCACCCTTGGCGGGGGGTGTCGTAGGGGGGCAGTGCCCTCCGGAAGAATTTTTTTCTTAGGAGGGGCTCGACACCTCCCCTGAAATCAGAGAGAGCAGGGTGGGAGGCTCGACCCCTCCCTTGCCGAAAACAGGGAGGGGCTCGACCCCTCCCTTGAAATCAGAGGGAGCAGGGTGGGGGAGTTGGTCCCTCCCCTGCTGAAAACAGGGAGGGGGCTCAGCCCCTCCCCTGAAATCAGAGGGAGCAGGGTGGGGGGCTCAGCCTCTCCCTTGAAATCAGAGAGAGCAGGGAAGGGGCACGGCCCCTCCCTGCCGACCCAACAAGAGAGTGAGAGGGAGTAGGGGGGCTCGGCCCCTCCCCTGCCGACCCAACAAGAGAGCGAGAGAGAGCGACGAGGGAGAGGAGGAGGTGGCGTCGGGCTCCCTTGCGAGACGTCAGGAGGAGAGGAGGCGAGCGAGAGAGGGAGCTGCGCGAGAGAGGAGAGGATTAGGGCAAAAACTTTTTGCCCCAATCCTCTTTCTTAGCCTCTTTTAATCGGGCAATTGATTTTTTTTTTACGTTAAAAAATTAGACGAAAACAACCCTGGGTGCATTGACCGCACCGGGCGCCGCACCTGCTTTGCCGAGTCCCTATGACTTAGATATTAAGATGTTTCTGGCTTCAATATCACTTACTTGAGATTGCTGCAATGCTGGTTGGTGTTGTGCCCAAACTTATTGTTGATGTGATGTCAGATTTTGATTTGCTATCCTCTATGTCACATAGACACACCATACCACTACTTGTACTCATGTCGACACAGCTGGACACGAGTACAGGTACCGCCGGTCGGGTCGGGTCCAACCTCGTGCCACCCGACCTAAACACACTTTTTTCTTTTGTTGTGTTCACCTAGGTCAAAGGACGGGGCCATTTTGGTCCCCTCTCACCATGATAGACCCCTTCCTCCCTCTCTCTCGTTTTCTCTCTTCTTTCCTCTCGTTTACTGTAAACTCATGAAAAATTTAGCCATTTTTTTTAAATAGAGCAGGTAGCGGAAAATCAAACATTTATTTCTTTTTAAATATTTTCCATAGTCTTTTACAAATATTTTCTAGCTATAGAAAGAAAAACCTTTTTAACAAAATATTCATTCCATTGATGTATACATGAAACGATTAAAAAATTCCAGGGTGAACTATCACTACAATTCTAATGAAAACCCAAAACACAGAGCACTCCCAAGAAGAAAAGGGTCCATGATCTAGCTCCAAAAATACTCCAGTTAAGCGCATTCGTCGTCGTAAAGCCCGCCTACTCATGGGTGCCTTGAAAAGGAGAAATAAGCGGGGGTGAGACAAATCACAAGTCTCGGTAGGAAACACAACCACCCACTACGCAATAGCGAACATGGTTAGGTCACTTAGCTAAACTGGACTCCAACTAAGTCCAAGTCTAACAACGACTCTCAAACCCCGACTCTTTGTGAGATTTGACTCGACAAGACCTCTAACTCGAGAGGTCACTCAAACAACTGTGCAAAACCTAAATACATGCATATCTATTTTTTTTCTTTTTCATTTAGGTTTATCTTTTGCTTTCTACCAATACATGTCACAATTTACTTAAGTTCTCACTTTCATTATTATCTCTACTAGGGCACCACTGCTTCGGGTCGCTATAGGATTGTCGGTTTACATGTGGGTGTATATTCATCCATGAGTGATTTAAATATTTTATTTTAAACCCTATAAGAACTCGGTTTGCCAGCACCAAGTTATAGAATCCTTCGTCAAGAAGTTCCTTTTCTTGGAAAAGTCGTAGTGCACTATTGCTAGCATAGACCTTTAATAACAAAAAGTGTTAAATATGTATATGTAAATGAATATATTTCTGTACTGTATTGTACCACTTGTACAGCATACTGTACTGTATTGTACTATTGTACTGTATTGTACCACTCGTACAACATATAAATATCAATGGAAAGGGGAGAAGACATCATTGCCGCCCAACATTTTTTTCTCTCTTCCCTCTTACCTCTCTCTCTATCTCTTGCTACGATAGTAAGGTGACTCCCACATCTGATTTCTCACATGGTATCAGAGCCAAGGGCGTGGTAATCACGATCATCTGGAAGGCCCCTAAGGACCTTGACGTGCGTTTTTTGGGCGTTCTCAAGGAAAGTGTTTTTTTTTTTTTTTTCATCTTTTCTCTGTTGTTTCTCCGTTGAATCACTATATTTCGACGTCGTTTCTTCATTTCCTCATATCGTGCATCTTTTCCTTCTTACATATTCTGTTATCCCCAATTTTATCAACCCTAATTTCTGTTTTCCCCAAATTTGGGAACCCTCATTTCTCAAAAGTGCCTCTTTTCTCAAACTTCTTGTGATTTCTTATCTATTTCTTGCAATATAGTTGATAAATCGTACATTCTGCACGATTAACTAAAAAATCGTGATTTCCAAAACTCAAAAATTTCTGTCCGTACGGTTCTGTCCGTACAACCTACGAATTTCTGTCGTGCTGTTTGATTCATCTTTGATCTTCTTCCTTATGGATTCTAAAATCAGCCCCGGATTTCTTTCTCAACTTGTTTCTCACAAATTAACTCATGATAACTACTTACTTTGGAAACGCCAAATTCTGCCGTTTATCCGAAGTCATGGTCTTTCCGGGCATCTGGATGGGGGATCACCCGCCCCACCTATGACTATTACGCAAGAGGTAACTGGTAATGATGGGAAGGTGAGTTGCATTGCTATTCCAAATCCTGCGTATGATGTTTGGTTTCAGAAGGACCAATCTGTGGTTGCCTATTTGACTGCCACGTTATCTGATCGTATATTACAAACTATCTTTGACCATTTTACTGCTGCAGAACTATGGAGACATCTTGCTCACTCTTATTCACAGGTTTCTGAATCACGTGCACTTCAACTGAAATGGCAGTTCCAATCTATGCGAAAGGGAACTAAGACCATTACTGAATTTCTAGGGGATATCAAAATTATCATTGATCAGTTGGCCGCTATTGGATATCCTGTTTCTGACAGAGATGTTGTTCAGCAGGTATTGGGAAGCCTTGGGCCCCAATATCGTATGTTTTGCACTGCATTACAGGTTGCCTCTACACTTCCATGCTTTGAGGATTTACAGGCCAAACTCCTACAGTATGAAGTTAGTTTGACTCAAGATCATCTTATTGATGATCCTCATCCTGTCATGTTTACGTCTGGGTCTACCTCATTTCGTCCACCTGCTGCTCATATGGGCCGTGGAGGACTCCTTCCTACTCCTACTGCTCCACTTGCCACTAGAGGTACCCGTGTCCCTACTTGCTTCCATTGCAACAAGCGTGGCCATGTGAAAGCAGATTGTTGGCACAACCCACAGAATCGCAACAAGGCAGGGAGGCCAGGACCAAGAGCTGGACAGATGAATGTTAGACAGTTTCAGGGGCAGCCGCAGGGAAATTTTCGAGCACATCAGGGTACTGATCAGGGACAGAGTGCAGGGTTGCCACATGATGTGCAACAAATTCTGATGACTGCATTTAACAACATGAATTTGCGTCAGAATGATGATGGAGTTGGTATATTGATTCTGGAGCAGCCGCACATGTTACTTCTGATGCAGGTAAACTTTCCAACATGGTTCCTTATATTGGCACTGGCACTATTGTCACGGGAGATGGTTCCCACCACCCTATTTCTCATACTGGAAATGCATCTCTCTCTTTGTCACAATCTACACTACCATTGAAAAATGTCTTACTCACTCCTGCCATTGAGAAAAACATTTTATCTGTTTCTAAATTGGTTGATGAAACAAATTCATCCATGGAATTTACTCCGTCTTCTGTTTGTCTTAAGGACCTTCGAACCAAGAAGATGCTCGCTAAGGGTGAACGACGCAGAAACATGTACGTCTTCGAAGCAGCCCCCGGGACTTTGAAGACGTCATCTACCGTGTCTCCATCTTTTCCTGCTTATTTGAGTCAGTCTTCTTCTGTTATGCAATGTAATAAGCCAGTTTCTTGGCATCGTCGGTTAGGTCATTGTAGTCAAGGGTTCCTTGACAAATTGTCTTCTCAGGGTTTTATTCCCAAAGTCAAATTAGATCATAAGTGTCCTAGTTGTAATGTCTGCAAGAGTCATGTACTTCCCTTTCAAAGTATCAATAAAAGAGCTTCCAAGCCATTTGAAATTATTCACTCTGATGTTTGGGGCCCAGCTCCTGTTTCATCTCTATCTGGCTCTCGTTATTATGTGTTATTTCTTGACTCTTTCACTCGTTACACTTGGATTTACTTTATGAAATCTAAATCTGAAGTGTTCAAACTTTTCAAACAATTCCATGCTCTTGTTCAGAACCTTTTCAATTCAAATATCACTTATTTCCAGTGTGATGGTGGTGGAGAATACATGTCTCATGATTTTAGTGAATATTTAAAGGACCATGGCATCACACGTAACTCCTCTTGTCCTTACACTCCACAACAGAATGGAGTAGCAGAACGTAAGCATCGGCATATTGTTGAAACCGCGTTAAGTATGATGCACAATATTGATATTTCTTTCTCTCTTTGGACTGAGGCCTTTCACACTGCAGTGCATATCATTAACAGGTTGCCTATGGAATTATTAGGAGATCAGTCTCCTTATTATTTGCTTCACGGTTCTCACCCTTCTTATGATGATTTGCATGCTTTCGGATGCATTTGTTATGTCCATGTGGATCATTCTTTACGTAACAAGTTTCAGGACAGAGCAGTTCAGTGCAGATTTCTGGGATATGCCGATGGGTATAAAGGATATAGATGTTATGATCCTATTTTGGGTAAGATTAAGGTGTCTAGAAATGTTGTTTTTGATGATGACCTTTTCAGCACTTGTGATACTTCTCAGGTATATGAGCAAACTACTTATGATCCATGGCTTTGTGATACTTTGCTATATGACTCTATCAGAGATCCTGTTGTTGATGAACCAATTCAGTTTGAAGCAGACAACTCCATCATCCAGGATGCACCTTCACGGTTTTCAGGTTTGGTTTATGCCCGTCGAGGAGCCCCTTCAACTCCATCTCACGAGGCTCCCCCTCTTCGACGATCCACACATGAAAGGCATCCTATCCATCGTTGGGTTAGTTACAACAATTTTTCTCTTGACTTTCAGTTGTTTCTAACCAATGTGGCCAAAGAGAAAGAGCCGTCTACTTTCCATCAGGCAGCCCATTCTCGAGCTTGGGTTGAAGCTATGAACGAAGAAATGGCAGCACTTCATGAATGTCATACATGGGATATTGTTCCTCGACCTGTTGATAGAAATGTTGTTGGTTCCAAATGGGTTTACAAGATCAAGCGTAAACCAGATGGTAGCATTGAAAGATATAAAGCTCGCCTTGTTGCACGCGGATTCACACAACAATATGGGCAAGATTATGAGGAAACTTTTAGCCCTGTTGTCAAAATTGGCACCATTCGTGTGATCCTCACTTTGGCACTTCAGCATGGTTGGTCTCTTAGCCAGTTGGATGTCAAGAATGCGTTCCTACATGGGGACTTGAAGGAAGAGGTGTATATGGAGCAACCTCCTGGATATAGTGAACATGATGCGGCTACATGAGTTTGTAAATTGAGAAGGTCTCTTTATGGTTTAAAACAGTCATCTCGGTCTTGGTTTGAGAGTTTCTCCATGGAAATTCAGCAGCATGGTTTTTCTAAGAGTATAC
Source organism: Nuphar pumila (assembly GCF_984573655.1). Lineage (NCBI taxonomy): Eukaryota > Viridiplantae > Streptophyta > Magnoliopsida > Nymphaeales > Nymphaeaceae > Nuphar > Nuphar pumila. Next base: position 94,271,294 of record NC_143256.1, read on the forward strand.
TTGATCATTCTTTATTTATGTATAAGAATGATCATGTTACTACTTGGGTTCTTATATATGTTGATGACATCATTATCACTGGGAGTGATGATGCACATATTGCCTTGGTCAAGTCTTTACTCATGGCCAAATTCAAGATGAAGGACTTAGGCCCATTGCGATACTTTTTGGGAGTTGAAGTCGATAGACAAGATGATCGACTCACTCTAAGTCAACACAAGTATACTCTTGACATTCTTCACACCACTGGTATGATTAATTGTAAACCTCTCAGCACCCCATCTGTCTTAAATCATAAGTTTAGTGCAAAAGAAGGCCAATTATATCATGATTCCACTTTATATCGCCGCATTGTTGGTATGTTGCAATATCTTACATTTACAAGACCTGACATTGCTTATGCTGTAAATCAAGCATCTCAGTTTATGCATGCTCCCACTGATTGTCATATGGAATGTATTAAGCGTATTCTCAGATATCTGAAAGGGACTATTGGAGATGGATTGCTCTATCACAAAGATGAAAGCTTCACTACAGGACACCGTTTACTTACATATTGTGATGCAGATTGGGGTGGGGACCCTGATGAGCGTAGGTCGGTTTCAGGATATTGTGTTTTTATTGGCCCAAATATTGTCACTTGGAGTAGTAAGAAACAAAAGGCCATTGCTAAATCCAGCACTGAGGCAGAGTACAGGGCAATGGCAGCAGGGACAGCTGATGTCACTTGGGTACGGCATCTTCTTCAAGAGTTGAATGAACCTATCTCTTCCTCTCTGCTTTTATGTGATAATCAAAGTGCCATTAATATTTCTTTTAACCCTATTCATCATTGTCGCACGAAGCACATTGAGATTGATCAGCATTTTGTTAGACAAAAGATTGAAACAGAAGAAATTGAGGCTTCGTATGTCAGATCAGAAGACCAAGTAGCAGACATCTTCACCAAAGGATTGGTTAGTCATCAATTTTGGTTACTTAAGGGCAAGTTGAGCATGATTGAAGATCATCCTCAACTTGAGGGAGGCTGTTAAATATGTATATGTAAATGAATATATTTCTGTACTGTATTGTACCACTTGTACAGCATACTGTACTGTATTGTACTATTGTACTGTATTGTACCACTCGTACAACATATAAATATCAATGGAAAGGGGAGAAGACATCATTGCCGCCCAACATTTTTTTCTCTCTTCCCTCTTACCTCTCTCTCTATCTCTTGCTACGATAGTAAGGTGACTCCCACATCTGATTTCTCACAAAAAGGAGTCTGTATCCCCTAAGCTCGTTAGACTTTCAGATCTCCAGTCCTTTACCTGTAGAAGACAAAAAGACAACAAAAAAGAGGGGTACACGAAACAGAGAGGAATACCTTCTCTGGGCGTCCTTTCTCATTGTATATATAGGTATTACAAAACATATTAGGGTATAAGTTTACCCTTAATAATAAATAAAAATTACAACATGACCACTTACAAGAGACGTCTGGAATATTAAGGATAAATGATTGGATCTGGATCTTAAGGATCCGGTCCAAGGTAAACAAACGCTATCTTTTCACCCTCCCTCAAGTTGTGCGTGGCCTTGTACCATGGACAACTTGCTCTTTTGTATCCAAAATTTGTCCTTCGTTAACCCTTTGGTGAATAGGTCTGCAACTTGATCTTCAGTTCTCACAAATTGAGGTTCAACCTCCTTGTCTTCTACCTTTTGTCTCACAAAATGCTTGTCTATTTCAATATGCTTAGCCCGACTATGATGAATGGGATTGAAAGACATTAATCGCACTCTGATTGTCACACAATAAGAGTGTTCGTGAAATATGTTGTCCCACTTCAGTCAATATATGTCTGATCCCAGTGGCTTCAGCAGTGGCAGCAACCATTGATCTATATTCGGCTTCTGTACTTGATCTCGCAACAACCTTTTGTTTTCTACTACTCCATGATATTAAGTTCAGCCCCATATAAATGCAGTAACCTGAAACGGACCTTCGTTCATCTGGATCTCCTCCCTAATCAGCATCGCTATACACGACAATCTCATGTTTGGTCGTTTCTGACAAGCTTGATTTATACAGAAGACCATCTCCAATCGTCCCCTTTAAATACCGAAGGATCCTTTTAATTGCTTCCATATGCCCTACCCTGGGTTCATGCATAAATTGTGAGACCTGGTTGACTGAATAAACTATGTCAGGTCGAGTAAAAGTGAGATACTGGAGCATGCCAACCAAGCTTCAATATCGTGTAGGGTCTTCATATAAGTCTCTATCTCTTGAACTTAACTTTTGGTGAAGAATGCATGGAGTGCTCAGAGGCTTGGCATTCTTTCATACCTGCCTTTGTTAAGATATCCATGGTGTATTTATGTTGAGTGAGACTTAGGGCATTTGATTTTCTGAATACCGCAGCTTCCCTAAGTCTTTCATCTTAAACCTTTGACTTAGAAGCTGCTTGACCTCTTCAATATGATCTCTAGAGTTCCCAGTATTAACAATATCATCAACATATATGAGCAGCAAGGTGATTACATCTCTCTGTCTAAAAATAAACAGAGAATGATCTAAAAGTGATCGGGAAAAACTGTGCTCCTGTATTGCTACCGAAAAACTGTCAAATCAAGAACGCGATGCCTGTTTCAATCCATAAAGTGCCCTTCTTAACTTACATACATACCTTTGTGGATCTCCTTCAGCATATCCTATGGGCTGCTCCATGTAAACTTCCTCCTTTAGATCACCATGAAGAAAGACATTTTTAACATCAAGTTGGCTTAGTGTCCATCCATGCTCAACAGCTAGAGAGAGAATAAGCCGAATTGTCCCCATCTTTATAACAGGACTAAATGTTTCATCATAGTCTAGTCCCTGTTCTTGGGTAAAGCCTTTGGCCACAAGCCTCGCCTTATATCTTTCAATGGTGCCATCTGGCTTGTATTTGATTTTGTATACCCATTTTGACCCAACAACATTTCTATTTGATGGTCTTAGAACAATCTCTCAAGTTCCACACTCATGTAGTGCTTCCATCTCATCGTTCATGGCCTCAACCCACCGTCTAGAATGTGTTGCTTGGTGAAAAGTAATGGGTTCATCCTCTTTGTCCAAAGCAGTAAAAAATAATTGAAAATCCATAGAGAAATTCTTGTAACTAACCCATCTTTCAACATGATGTCGAATTTGATTAGACTTTCTAAGGCTAGGATTTTGTGAGCGTGCCTGCTCAAGCATGCTGGCCGTTGGCCTGTGTTGTTCTTGCCGAGTATATACAATGTCCTTGTATTTATCGGGCTGTGGTGAGGCTTTTGTATCTTCTTGGTGACTCCAATTTTCATGATGACTCAAATTGTCATGTTGTTCAACTCTCTCTGTTACCTGCTTACATTCTGCAGGACAACTGATATCGGCCTCAGTAAATAATTCTGACCTCAACCATGGATAGTAGAATTCAACAGCACTCGACGAGTATTCTGTGAAGCCTGGATGGGAATCAAAATTCACCTCATCAAAAACGTGTCTAGAGACTTTGATGCGCTTTGTCCTTGGATCATAACATCTGTAGCCCTTGTAGTCATCTGCATACCCTACAAATCTACACTTTAGGGCATTATCTTGAAATTTGTCCCTTAATGAGTTGTCAACATGAACATAGCATACACATCCAAACACACGTAAATCATGGTAATTGGGATGGACTCCATGTAAAGTAAAATATGGAGATTTATTTTTCGAAATATTCATCAACAATCTATTTATAATATGAACTGCAGTATGAAAGGCTTCCGTCCATAAATTTATGGGTAAATTACTGTCGTGCATCATGCTCATTGCAGTTTCCACAATGTGTCGATGCTTCCTCTTAGCAATTCCATTTTGTTGAGGGGTGTGTGGGCATAACACCTTTCTTCCTATTCCATTTTTCTGGAGAAAACTAATAAAGTCACTATAAGAAAATTCACCTCCGCCATCGGACTGTAAGTACTGAATATTTTCGGAGAAGTGTTTCTTGACATAGGAGTGAAATCTTTGAAACAAGGAGAAAGTTTCTGACTTATGTTTTATGAAAAATATCCACGTATAACGAGAATAGCTATCAATGAAAATGAGATAATATCTAGTACCAGAACAGGAACTGATTGGAGCAGGTCCCCAGACATCCGAACAAACAATTTCAAAAGGCCTTAAAGCTCTTTTATTGACATTATGAAAAGGGAGCACATGGCTCTTACATAGTTGACAACTAGAACATTTTTGTTTATTCTTTTCAAGACTCAGACTCTCACTAGGAATGAGATTATTAGTGACAAGCTTTTTAACAAAATGATCACCACAGTGACCCAACCGACCATGCCATAGATCTGGCTTATTACAATCTGAAACACTGAAAATAAAATCAGATGAGACAAGGGAAAACACAGACGAAGGCTTCAAGGCATTACAGATTGGCAGACAACATGCAGGAGGATCCTCTTGAAAAACATACATGTTACCCTGTCGCTTGCCTTCAATGAATGTTTTTTTCGAATGGAGATCCTTCACATGAACAGAAGGAGTGAATTCAACAAAGACATGATTATCATCAACAAGTTTGAAAACAAAAATAATATTCTTTTTAATATTTGGGGCATGAATAACACTGGAAAGGTTGAGAACAGACTTGGACATAGGGATAACTGAATTTCCAACATGAGAAATAGAGTGATGGGATCCATCCCCATTGACTATACAATTTCCACCAAAATAAGGAATAGGATTGAGAAGCTTACCTGTGTCTCCAGTAACATGAGTTGCTGCCCCAGAATCAACATACCATGTTCCCTACTCATTCTGCTTTAAATTCAATGCTGCTAGGGCTGACATGAGCAATTCTTTTAATTCTCTATTCGATTCAGTTCCTTTCTTATGCTCTCCTTGCTGGTGATTCCCTTTATTTTGCGGATTAAACCAGCAGTTGGCCTTAACATGACCCTTTTTGTTGCATATATAACATGTAGGCACATTTCTCTGTCCTTGAGAATTCAGAAGAGCATTAGGGGTGGGTAAGATCCCACGTCCCCCTGATGCGTTTCTGCCCTGTCCTCCACGTCCTCGAAAACCATATCCTCCTCTCCCTCGTCCATAGCTAACTCCTGTAGCAAGAACATCTTGATTGTGTCCTTGTGTATGAGATTCCTCTGGCAAACCCTTCAACGACATCTCATACTGTATCAACTTAGCGCGTAAATCCTCAAACTTTGGTAATTCAGGTAGACACAACAATGAAGTTGTAAGAACATGATAATCAGCTCCCAATCCATTCAAAATCTGTTGAACCATGTCTTTATCGCTAACAGGGCATCCAATGAGGGTTAATTGATCAACTACACTTTTCATTTTATTCAAATATGCCATGACAGTAAAAGAATCCTTCCTCATCATCTGAAATTCACGCTTGAGGAATACCACTCGAGCCTCTGAAATCTGAGAATATGTGCAAACCAATCTGTCCCATAACTGTGCAGTTGTGCAATCATCTGGAATGGCAATAAGGACTTCCTGCGATAGGGTCAAAGTGAAATAGGCCACAAGTAGCTGATCTCGTTTTTCCCAGTTAAGATATTCCGGATTTGAAATGAAACTAGTAGATGTTACCCCTTTGTCATCCTTATCTTCACGAGATATAAGTTCTGGAGGGGCTGATATGGATCCATCAAGATGACAGAGGAGACCCTGACTCCTTATAAAAGGGATTATTTGTCTTTTCCAGGTCAAAAAATTGAAAGTGTAGTTTTTCAGACACAAGTTGGTTAAGGAAGCTCGTGGAAAGACTGGACTGTGCAGCGGGGAAATCCATAGTAGATAAAAGAATATTGGAAAAGAAAAACAGAAAACAAGGATGGTAATAGACAGACCTGATACTAATCAGATCTGGTTATCTTTTGGCTCAGCAGTAAGAAGAATATAGAAGGCGTTAAGATAGTGGAACGATATTCAGCGAAAAAGAATGTGGATGCAGAAAGCAACGATTTTCAAATCTGGGATTCACAGTTCCAGATCTGGAGATCTGACCCAGAAAGAGAACAGTAGATCAGAGAAAAAAATAGGGTTGCGACAGGCTGGAACAATCCAGATCTGAAGTCAAAACAGAATAAATCTGTGATAGGCTGAAACGAAAGGTAGTTCGCGGCTGTCGCGAATAGAGAGAATCAAAAGAGAACAGAAAAAGAGGAAGGTAGGACGTGAAAAATTTAATAAGGGTTAAAGGCGAGAGACAAGACTACGAAAGATATTTTTTTTTGATTTGGAGAGTAAAGAGTCTCTTCAGTCACACCTTCTGGAAATCACGTTCACGCCCAGATCTAACGAGTTCTGATACCATGTTAGACTTTCAGATCTCCAGTCCTTTACCTGTAGAAGACAGAAAGACAACAGAAAAGAGGGGTATACGAAACAGAGAGGAATACCTTCTCTGGGCGTCCTTTCTCATTGTATATATAGGTATTACAAAACATATTAGGGTACAAGTTTACCCTTAATAATAAATAAAAATTACAACATGACCACTTACATGAGACGTCTGGAATATTAAGGATAAATGATTGGATTTAGATCTTAAGGATCCGGTCCAAGGTAAACAAATGCTATCTTTTTAAAGCCACCATGGTCAGGGATTGGTCCACTCTAGTGACCAAAGTGGGACCCACAACAGTAACACGCCACCGCCGGTTGAGAAGGAGTCCATTGACAACTCATCACAATGCCATGAGGTTGGTTCAAGCTTGCTCTCAAGGCGAGTAAAGAGTCACTCAAGATGACAAGTTACCCAATCTTTCAGGGCGTAATCAAATCTGTATATCTTGTTTATATTAAATTTTGATTCATTATCAAATTTTTAATTTTTCAATGTACCCTTCTGGTACTTATGGCCTTGCGCAATAAGACACACTGAAATTTCTATTTGAATATAATTCATTTTTCAAAACCAGTGCAAACAACTTATTGCAATCTTAACGAGCCTTTACTGCACCTAACAGTAAGCTCTCACTTGGAAAAATCATTTTCCAAGGTCCACAATATAAGAAATAAAATTGGAAACATTCGTAAATTTCAAGTTTACGAATCCCAAACCACTAGGGCCCATGTATAGGCTAAACCACTAGTTTCATAAATTAACTAGTATGATTAAATTTTTTTTTTCTTCTTTATTTATTTTTTTTCTTTTTCTAGGTTCAATCCATCTTTCATGGTTCTAGAACAACTAAAAATGTAGTTTTTTAGTTTTCTCTTTTTTTTTTTCTTAACTAACCACATGAGGTGCATAAATATATATACGTGACCTACGAAGACCCACATATACGAGGTTCTACCCAATTCAAGAGCAACTATACTGACTCATATTCTACGAACTGGGTTTGATTCTTATGCACACACACATATATATTGTTAATGTTCATTTTTTTTTCCAGAAGTCATAAGGGACTGCATATACTCTTATTTCAAAATTTACTTAATATGTATATGAAATAAATTATTTCAAACATACATATTTATATTTTATTGAACTGAGTTTTCCTCCTTATAAATCCTCATATCATCCAACATATATATATATATATATGTCTAGATTTCAAAACATATTAATTGACTATTAAATTAAAACTTTTTCTTGACTGTATTCAAAACACTAGTGAGAGGTCAAAACATTTTTTTTTTCTTTTTGGCATAACTAACATTCAAATTTTATAAGCCAATAAATTTTTTATTTTTTTATAATGCACATAAGCAAAGTGACAAACTAATTATAACAGAAAATTTTATTTCAAATTCACATGAGCATGGGCTGTTCATATAAGACAGAAATTCATTTTAAACACACACACACACACATATATATATATATATATATATATATATATATATATATATATATATATATATATATATATATATATATATATATATGAACATGAGTATTCATCACATAAAAATGCATATAGCAGTCATACAAATTTGTAATGCATATGAACAGGGCTGTTCGCATTTGACAGCCACTCAAAATAATTTTTTTATAAGTGCTGATCATATTTGTGACAACACCTTCTACATAAAAAGCCATAAAATTGCTGTCATAAAATGACAGCAATCCATAAAATGCATCTAAACAGGTACTGTCCATTCTATGACAACTCATATGATTAAAATTCAAGTCCATTGCTGTTATAATATGACAACAAATTCACAAAAAAAAAAAAAATTAGATTGCATATGCACAATGCTGTTCATATTATGACAGCATCTGGTTTAAGAACAAAAGAACAAAGTTGTTCATATTATCATGGTAACAACTAGTTTAAGAACAAAGGAACATGGCTGTTCATATTAACATGACAACAACTTGGTTTAAGCACAGAGAAACAATGTTGTTCATAAGATTGTGACAATTTTTATTTAAACACAAATGAATGGGGCTGTTCATATTGACATGACAACATTATGTTTTTTAAAACAAAATGAACATGGGCTGTTCATATTAACATGACAACATTATATATATTTAGGCACAAATGAACCAGAGCAAATTCATTTCATCAAAATGCTTATGAACCAAATAAATTTTCTGAATTAAAAGAACATCCATTCACGCCAATACAGAAATTGCATGCCTATATGTATACATTAAAACACTTTTTTTCATGAATTAAAATAACATCCATTCACGCCAATACAGAAATCACAGGCATAGATGTATACGTTAAAACAAATTTTTTTTTGGAATTAAAAGAACATCCACTTAACCCAAACCGGTTTAAAAAATAAAACAAAAACTCAAACCGGTTTTCTAAATTCCACCAAAACCGGTTTTTAAAATCAAACACAAAACCAACAACAACAAACAATAACAACAACTACACCTTCATCCCAAAACAATTGGGGTCGGCGATATGAACCAAAAAAGAAAATCATTCTGGGTCTTCCAAATGAATCCTTCTCCTCCAATCATTTCTATCCAATGCCGATTTAAAAAAATCATTCTGGAATTAAAATCAAACACAAAACTGATTTAAAAAAATCAAAACGGGTTTCTAAAAGCACACTTATCTATATATATATATATATTTTCTACAATAAAACTCTAAAACCGGTTTCCAAAAATCGACATTCAAAACCGGGCATCTCGGTTTCAAACTCAGCCAAGTAGCTCAGTTTCTAAAAATGAATCCTAATACATATATTATTTGTTTTTTTTTCAAAACAAACCAGATTGATAACGTGTTTTTTTTTTAAATATCAACTGTGTAACTCAGTTTCTACAAATAAAAAACTGAGTAGCTCGACTACTAAAACCCAAACTCAAAACCGGCTTCATAAATCTCAAAACCGGTAGGCTTGGTTTCAAAAAAATCTATATATATATATATATATTTTCAAGTTACATACAAGAGAAACCAAAATTTAATACTAAGAAAAAGTCAGTTTCTAGAGTTAAAACTAACTCAAAACCGTGCAAGACAATATATATATGCTTATATATATTGTATATTTAACACATTTTTTTTTCTCTTTTTTTTCAGATTTTATTTAGAATGTCATATAGAAAAAACAACACAAAACGTCCACACTTAACAATGTTTGCAGCCACCAATTTTTTTTTTGATAAATCCACTCAAATCGTTCTTAATACATGCCACTAGTGCATAGAAGGGGTCAACACCTACCTTGGTTCTCAAAATCCGACAGACACAAACCCTAGGCGTTGAAAAAACTCGTCCTCAAGCTCGGTTCCATGGCGGTTCTCCTGCTTAAGACCGTCCCAAATACAAAACAATGAAAACCAAAAAGAAAATTCGAAAATCTCTCATACAAATGAGAAAATGCAAGGAAAAATGGAGACGGAAAGGCAGACCTACCTGGGTCTACTCGTCCTTCACCCCTAGGCTGGGTGTCTCCAAAAACTTCAAAAATCTTTAATCAGCTGGTCTGGCCTCCACAGCTGCACCAAAATATGACTGGAAAGGTGAGTGGTATCACCCAAAAATCCGAAGATCTAAAGCCAACCAAAATGTGGAGAGAGAGAGAGAGAGAGAGAGAGAGAGAGAGAGAGAGCTGGATGTCCCCCTCCTCTCTTCCTTTTCTCCAAGTCAAAGATGCCCCCCCTCAATCATACTCTCTTTGACCCCCTTTTTTCCATTCTTTTTTCGTTCTTAATTATATTTTTTTGAATCCACTAAAATGATTGCTCAGCTTGGGTGTCAAGGCCTCTACTCTCAAATAGGAGTAGCAGCCAACTGCTTCCATGGCATGCAGACTAAGCTCTTAGTTTGCATGAATTGGTTCAAGAAGAGGTGAGTTATGCTATTCTATTTACATCAATTTTTCTTGTATTTTTTCTCTTATTTTTTTAATGGGCTAACTAGGTGGCAAAGGGGGTTCTCTTCTTTTGAAAACCTCTACCTCTCTCTAAAACCTATTTCCTTCTTTTCAAATCACCTCACTCTATAAAACTAATTCAAAAACCTACCTTAGTCAAAATGCATGAGACCAATATAGGTCTCATAGTTGACTTGGTTGGTCAACCCAGGTTGGGACGATTATGTCCCCTGGGGTAAAAAATACCCTTACAAGACTCTTAATTTACTCAAATTGCCCCCAAAACTTGCTGAGGGTGTTCCAAAGTCAATTCAAGCCTAAGTCACACGGACTCAGCTAGGGAGGCGCCGCATCCGAGTCGACACGCCCCGACACGGGAGCGGACACGGGTGCGGCTTAGGACACAGTCCGGACTCAGTCAACGGTGAGTCAGACTCGGTCCACGAATCTAGGCCGAGTCCATCCTCGTTTTGGACTCGGTCAATGTTGACCGAGTCTATATTCGTTCATTTTTAAGGTGAAAAAACTAAAAAAATTGATTTTTTTAAATATATATATATATATATATATATATATATATATATATATATATATATATATATATATATATATATATATATATATATATAAAGAGACTGTGCTGTGCACTGTGCATAGTCACAACTGCGGACTGTTTACAGTGACAGTGATAGTGCTGTGCACTGTGCACAGTCTGTGCTGTGTGCACAGTCACAGTGCAAACTGTGCACTTTTTTTTTAAATATATATATATATATATATATATATATATATATATATATATATATATATATATATATATATATATATATATATATATATATATATATATATATATATATATATATATATATATAGCTGAGTCCCTGTCTCCAAAATTTTTAAAATTGCGCCGCACCCGTGTCGCACCCGCACCCATGTGACATAGATTCAAGCACATATTTGATGAAATAAAAGTCAAAATTCATCAAAATTTCGTTGTGAATCCATTCCGAGTCTCGAAAATAGGGTTTGCTAGCCCTAAAGGTCCGAATTTATTTTAGAAAGGGAATTACTCAAAAATCAGGGTTTTTACATTCTACCCTCCTAAAAAAAATTGTCCTCGAAATCTTACTTGAACAACGAAGGATACTGAACTCGCATGTCTTCCTCGGTTTTCCAGGTGCACTCTTCAAAGCCATGATGTTGCCATCTCACCTTTGCTATCGAATCACCTTGTTTTGCCAGATTTTTTCCCGTTGATCAACGATCTCAACCGGACTCTCCTCAACTGTCATGTCCTCTCGTACCTCTAGGTCTGTATAATCGATCACATGAGAAGGGTCACCAACGTATTTTCGCAACATCAATATATGAGATACATTGTGAATCTGAGCAAACTTCGGCTACAAAGTTACTTGATATGCGGAACTACCAATCTGTTCTAGAATCTCGAATGATCCAAGAAACCTTGAACTCACTTTCCCTTTTTTCCGAAGCGAAAGATGCTGCAGGAGGGCGAGATCTTTATAAAAACATGGTCTCCCACTTCAAAAGTCAGTGTGCGATGCTTCCTGTCAGCATAACTCTTCTGCCTGCTCTGCACTCTGAGCAACTTCTGATGAATCATCTGCACTTGATCTGAGTAATGTTGAATAATCTCTGGTGACTCTAAGACTCGTTCACCAACCTCGCTCCAACAACTAGGAGAACGACATGGCCTTCCGTACAAAGCCTCATGCGGGGCCATCTGAATGCTGGTATGGTAGCTATTATTATATACTAACTCTGCCAGTGCAACATGTTTATCCCACTCTCCGTACCACTAAAAAACACAAGCACGTAGCATATCCTTCAAGGTCTGAATAGTCTTCTTTGACTGGCCATCGGTGAGGATGAAAAGCTGTGCTAAACTTCAGCTTTGTGCCGAGTACGCTCTACAACTGCTTCTAAAATCGCGAGGTAAAACGAGGGTCGCGATCTGACGTAATAGATCATGAAACACCATGCAAGCAAACGACTTCATCGATGTATAACTCGACTAGCTTCTCCTAAGACTTGTTCATGCTAATCGGCAAGAAATGAGTTTATTTTGTCAACCTATCCACAATCACCCATATTGTGTCATTACCTCTACAGGTTGTCGGCAGACCAACGATAAAATCCATCGTGCTGTCATCCCACTTTCACTCAGAAATATCCGACTGTAGAAGACCTCCAAGTCTCTGATGCTCGATCTTCACTTGTTGGCAGGTGAGGCATCTCACCACAAACTCTTCTACATCCTTTCTCATGCCGTTCCACCAGTAATGCCTCTAAAGATTCTTAAACATCTTGGTACTCCCAAGATGAATTGAGTACCTCGATCTGTGAGCTTCTACCAATATCTCGTCTCTTAAAATAGGATCATGAAGACTCCACAATCTCTGTATAAAATGTATCACACCATCACTGCTGCACGAATATCGAGACTCGACCTTACCAGCCTCAGCCACAAACTTCTCATAGTTAGGACTTGCTTTCTGAGCAAGAGCGATCCTATCCAAAATTTTTGGTCTGGCGACCAAATTCGCACACAATTGGCCGTAACACTCTACAAATAGATGCTAATCTATAAAGCTCTGCAGAAGATCCCAATCTCGTCTGATCAAACATGAAACTGAAGCATTTCTGCTCAATACACTCGCAACAACATTGGCCTTTTCTGGATGGTACCATATAGCAAAATCGTAAGCCTTCACAAACTCTAGTCGTCTTCTCTATTTCAGATTTAGCTCCTTGTACGAAAAGATGTATTTAAGACTCTTATCGTCAGAGAAGACCTCAAAAGTCTCACCATATAATTAGTGCCTCCATAACTTAAGTGCAAAAACCACTATTGCTAGCTCCATGTCATGGGTCAGGTAATTCCGCTTATGAGTCAACTGCCTTGAAGCATACTCGATCACCCTACCATGTTGCATCAACACACATCCCAAACCAATACCCAAAGCATCACTATATACAACGAAGTCTCTTGAGCCACTGGGTAGGGCTAAAATTGGGTTTGATGTCAGCTTCTCTTTCAAGGTTCTGAAGCTCTCATCATACTGCGGCGTCCACACGTACTTTGCTCCCTTTGGCAACAACTTCGTCATAGGGGCAACAATTCTGGCGAAATACTGAATAAATAATTGATAATAGCCTGCTAAGCCCAAAAAGTTACGGACTTCCGTAACATTCTTCGGTGGTTCCCATTCCATCACTGCTTTTACCTTTGCTGGATCAACTTCAATACCATGGCAAAAAACCACGTAACCCAAAAACATCACTCTATCTAGCCAAAACTCACATTTTGAGAACTTAGCATAAAATTTATGTTCTCTCAACTTATGAACTTTATGTTGCTCCACATTCTCAGACTACACTAGGATATCGTCAATGAACACGATCACGAACTGATCCAGGTATTGACAAAAAACTCGGTTCATTAGATCCATAAAAATTGCAGGAGCATTCGTCAACCCGAATGACATCACCAAGAACTTATAATGCTCATTAGATCCATAAAAACTGTAGGAGCATTCGTTAACCCGAATGGCATCACCAAGAACTCATAATGCCCATATCGAGTACGAAATGCAGTCTTAGACACATCCTCTTGCTTAATTCTCAATTGGTGATATCCCGTTTGCAAGTCTATCTTCAAGAATACCTTGACCATCTTCAACTGATTGAACAAATCCTTAATTCTCGACAACGGGTACTTATTTTTAATCGTCACTTGATTGAGCATCCTTTAGTCGATATACAATTGCAAAGATCCATCCTTCTTAACAAAAAGAACAGGAGCTCCTCACGACGAACACTCGGCCGGATGAAACCATGCTCCAAAAGTTATTATAACTACTTCTTCAACTCTACTAGCTCGGCTGACGCCATACAGTATGGTGCTTTGGATACCAGAGCTGTATCAGGCACCAAATCTACTGAAAACTCCACGTCTCTTGGTGGCGGTAAACCAGGCAAATCTTTTGGAAAGACTTCCACGAACTCTCGAACAACTTCTATATCATAAATCGATGCTTCCTCATGATTCAATGCAATCACACTGGCGAGGAACATTTGACCTCCGAGTCGCACGAACTTCGAGGATCTCAATGAAGAGATCACCCTCTCATCACAAGAGGGTCGAACAACATAAAATTTGACTAGGGGCTGATTCAGGTCTCTTCAACAAGACCCTGTGCCCACGACACTCCAAATTGGTGAAGTGCTTACAAAGCCAATCCATTCCGAGAATGACATCAAAATCCGTCTTCTTGAGAAGGATGAGATTTGCCGGGAACACACAATCATCAATCAACATTGCAACTCTGGAGAGATGCAATCCACAACATGCTTTAGCTCTTAAGGGTGTGGTTATATCCACCCAGCAATCCATCTTGACTGCTGGAATATTCAGCAACTGAGCGAAATCCTTCGACACAAAAGAATGTGTCACACCGGAGTCGAACAAAACTCGAGTTGAGAAGTCAGCGATGTCCAGGATACCTTCTATGACTTGATGGCTCGATCATGCCTCATTTGCGGTAGCCACGTACACATGTCCCACTGTCTTTATCTGCTGCTGCTGTCATGGAGCCTGCTGATGCTACTGCTGCAAAGGCTGTGGAGCAACCACTCTCTGAGGAAAAAATCTGATAAAGTAGCCTTATGACCACAATGCAAACTTGCGCCGGTCTCTCTGGGACAAGGCTGTCTTGCATGATCTTTCTGACACCTCTGGCACCTACCAGTAGACTGTCTCTGCTGTCGCTGCTGTTGCTTTTCCTTGTACCTTTGTTGCTTCTGATATGGGGCTTGCCTATGATTCTTGTTCTGCTGGTTCTTCTGAAATGTCTTCTTGAAGGACTTCTGCAAATCCTTTTTCGTCCCTGATGCTGATGGATGTGGCTTCACCTTGCTCGGATTCTTCTTTGATAACCTCCAGTCCTTGTCAATGATGTTGGTTGCCTCGATCGCCTCCAATAGTGTCTAAGGGCGCCCAACTAGAACCTTGCTACGTCGTCCATCACAAAGTCCTCGGGTGAACTTCAGTGCTCGTGCCTTATTAGTCGGAAAAGTATTGTGCAATATCGCCCCAAGTGTCAGAATTTGCTCGTGTACTCCAAAAAAGTTGAGCTACCCTATTTCAGCTCCAAATATATATATATATATATATATATATATATATATATATATATATATATATATGTCCAGATTTCAAAACATATTAATTGAATATTAAATTAGAACTTTTTCTTGACCGTATTCAAAACACACTAGAGAAAGGTCAAAACATATATTTTTTTCTTTTTGGCATAACTAACATTCAAATTGAATAGGCCAATAAAATTTTTATTTTTTTATAATGCATATGAGCAAAGTGGCAAACTAATTATAACAGAAAATGTTATTTCAAATGCACATGAGTATGAGCTGTTCGTACATGACAGAAATTCATTTTAAACACACACACACACACACACACACACACACACACACACACACACACACACATATATATATATATATATATATATATATATATATATATATATATATAATGAACATGAGTATTCATTACATAAAAATGCATGTAGGAGGCTATTCATACAAATTTGTAATGCATATGAATAGGGCTGTTCACATTTGACAGCCACTCAAAATAAAAATTTCATATGCAAGTGCTAGGACAACACCTTCTACATAAAACTCCATAGACTTGTCATAAAATGATAGCAATCCATAAAATGCATATCTAAACAAGTGTTGTCCATACTATGACTACAACTCATATTATGACAGCATCTAGTTTAAAAACAAAGGAACATGGTTGTTCATATTATCATGGTAACAACTAGTTTAAGAACAAAGGAACATGGCTGTTCATATTAACATGACAACAACTTGGTTTAAGCACAAAGAAACAATGTTGTACATGAGATTGTGGCAGAAATTTTATTTAAACACAAATGAATGGGTCTGTTCATATTGACATGACAACATTATGTTTTTAAAACAAAATAAACATGGGTTGTTCATATTAACATGACAACATTATATATATTTAGGCATAAATGAACCAGGGAAAATTCATTTCATCAAAATGCTTATGAACCAAATAAATTTTATGAATTAAAAGAACATCCATTCACGCCAATACAGAAATTGCATGCCTATATGTATACATTAAAACAAATTTTTTTATGAATTAAAAGAACATCCATTCACGCCAAAACAGAAATCGCAGGTCTATATGTATACGTTAAAACAAATTTTTTTTGAATTAAAAAAACATCCACTTAACCCAAACCGATTTAAAAAAAAACCAAAAACTCAAACCAGTTTTCTAAAATCCACCAAAACCGGTTTCTAAAACAAACACAAAAATGACTTAAAAAAATCAAAACAGGTTTCTAAAACCACACTTTATTATATATATATATATATATATATATTTTCCTACAATAAAACTCTGAAACCGGTTTCTAAAAAAAATCATAACTCAAAACTGGTTTCCCAAAATCAACATTCAAACACAAAGTTGAGTAGCTTAGTTTCTAAAAATGAAACCTAATACATATATGAATTTTTTTTCAAAACAAACCATATTCATAACGTGTTTTTTTTAAAAACACCAACCGTGTAACTCGATTTTTGTACAAATAAAAAACTAAGTAGCTCGGTTAGTAAAACCCAAACTCAAAACCGGTTTCATAAATCTCAAAACCGGTAGGCTTGGTTTCAAAACATCTATATATATATATTTTCAAGTTACACACAAGAGAAACCAAAGTTTAATACTAAAAAAAAGTCGGTTTCTAGAGTTAAAACTAACTCAAAACCGTGCAAGGCAATATATATATATATATATATATATATATATGCCTTGAGGTGCAGATAAAAAGTGCAAACGATACGAGGCACATGCCTCATATGTTGAGGCCCTTAACCTGAGGCGTGCACCTCATTTTGTTTGGGTTAAATGGGGTCAAAGCCACCATTTGACCCAAAAAAGGCGGGGTGGATTGACTGATTAGGGCCTCCCTCCTCTCATCTCTCGCCTTCTCTCTCTCGCTCGCTGCCGAAAGGAGGAGGAAGAAGAATAAGAAGGTATCACCCTCCCTCTCTCTCGCCCTCCTTGCTGTCTCCCTCTCTCTGTTTCTCCATCCCGCTGTCCCTCTCTCGTTGTCTCCCTCCCTCTCTCAGTCTCTCCCTCTGTCACTATCTCCCTCTTTCTCTGTCTCTCTCTCTCTCTCTCTCTCCCTCTCTTTCTGTTTCCCTCTTTCTATTTCTCCCTCTCTCGCTGCACACACACGCAACACAAACACATGCTCTGTCCTTCTTGTCAGTCGACCAACCTTATTATTTTTCATCAAGTTGAAAATTAACACTGTTTTGACAGCTAACCTTTCTAAAAATTAACACTGCTTTGTCCTTGTGAGCTTTTTTCCCACTCAAGGGATGAACCATGTAACCAACTAACCTTTCTAAAAATTATATTGATGAGATAATTTTTTTGTTCAAATAATTGTCATGCTATTCATATGGTTACATTTCAAGTTTGCTTTGTTCTATATATTTTCTTGTGGAAGTTGATTAAATATTTCTATTTCATCTCTTCAAGTAACAATCTCAAATTCATTTGATATGCATCTTGATAGATATCATATACCCTTTAATGAAATCTGAGATGGCCTACTTTTCATTTAATGTTTTCTTGTGGCCTACTTTTTATTTCTTAGATACTTGCATAGATCAATATACACATTAATGTTATTTTTACATGTTAATCTCATATTTTTTGGTATTTATTTGCGATTTTCTATTTCTTATTGGTTGTTTTTTCATCAATAAAGTATTTATTTATTTGTATTTTTAGATATTTTTTAAAGGATTTTTTAAAGTTTTTTTAAAAAAAGTTTGAGGCTTACACTTAACGCCTCGAGGCTTATGCCTTGCTTCAGTTTTTGGTGGAGCACTACACTACGCCTCAATGCTTTTCACAACGTTGCTGATAAGGTTGTCCTTGACTGTCCCATAAGTGCGGGTGCTGGTGAGACATGGAAGTTTCAAATAACTTGGGTGTGGGGGTGCATATATATATATATATATAGTGTGTGTGTGTGTACATATTTATGTATATAATATAGTTAAAACTAGACTCAATTTGGGTTAACCGAACCCAATTTCAGATAAAGAGGATCCCACTGTGGTTGACCACACCTGACACTGCAAAATCCATGTCTAAGTGTCTCACCTGCAACGGTGCTGGTGCGTTGCACTTTTAGAAGTCTGTGTTTCATATGTCCTCGCCTAAGCATGGGACAACCTAATAATTTCCTTTCTTTTTTTGGTAAAGTAAAAAGGCGAAAAGGGGAGGGGAGTTTTAAAAACCCTAACCTCTACCCTTTCCGTTTCTCTGTGTGTGTGTGTGTGTGTTTCAGGCCCTTTGGCTGTTGCCGAAGGAGAAGAAGAGGCAGCTTGCCCCCCCCCCCCCCTCTCTCTCTACCCTCTGCTTCTTCTTTTCCCCTTTTATTCCTCCCTTCCTCTCCCCTCTTCTTCTCCTCCCTTCTTCCTCCTGCCCCTCTTCTTCTTTTTCTCTCCTTTCTACTAAGTCTTCCACTTCTTCGTCATCTCTCCCCTCTGCTGCTTCTTCCTCTTCTCTTCTTCTTCTTGTTTAGCTGAGGGATAGAGAAAAATATACATGTATATACATTCTATGTTATATATATATATAATCTTTTGATTATATATATAGCAGTATTCAATAGAGAAAGGTTGATGGAAGGATAACAATCAATACTCGAGTACCAGAAAAAAAAACCTATCCCCTCCCCCACAACTAAAAGATTGTTGGTGATTCTGTTGAAAATTTTGAATTGTATTGCATTTAGATAAATATGTTATAGATAAAGATAGCTATTGAAGATCAGCTCTTGGTCTTCTCCACCCTACTCACCCCCAAATACCAATCTCTAGTTTGTTAAAGTACTTATTCCACTCACTCTGCGCCAGCCAACCAATGCGGGGTGGGTTACCTTGGGGCTCACCTCTTTCGGCAGAGGATAAAGAGGAGTGAAATGTAGATGGACAGATGGTGATCTTAGTGTCGTTTTCCTAGTCAACATTCCATTTTTCAGAAAAGTGTGGGGGCCTTGATCAAATAGCTTCATTCGAGCACCAGGAAGATCAAGATTGCAGGTGAGTTCAACAAAGCAGCTTATTGGTCCTATCTCATTTGAGGTTGCTTTCCATCTGTCTAGCTTGGTGTCAGTAAGGCAACGACGTCGGTTGGCATGACAGGCATCGGTTCAGAGCTCTTTATGGAGCAAAGCGTGAGGTTGTAAATATATATTCGAGTGAAATCATGTATAGTTATAAAATATATATTACTTGTATGTATATTTTTTCTGTTTATATATATTATGCATGAGATACAATAAAGCCTTCTTTTTCCTATGTTTACACTTTTCTGTATCCTGGAGTACTAATGATGATAATATTAAAAAGGCATTCCTTGTCAAACAATTATATTAAGAATTTATGTTCCAGGAGAAACAAGAAGTCATCATTGAGAAGGTAGTTCGTAACAAGCGCAAATGTGTGACAATTGTGAAAGGCCTTGACCTCTTTGGTACGTGAACTTTCAATCCTGGTTATCTTATCCTGGCTTGTTGAGAAATTCTCATTGATGTTATTCATAGTTTTCTTTCATACATTGCTGGATGGTTAGGTGTCAAACTGAGTGAAGCTTCAAAGAAACTTGGGAAAAAGTTTGCCACAGGCGCCTCTGTTGTTAAGGTAAAATGAAGTATTTTGTTATCATATAAATTCTAGCTGAACCTTCACATTTGCATTTTCTGATGCTCTTTGTGTCATTCTTTTTTTCAGGGCCCAACTGAAAAGGACCAAATTGATGTCCAAGGAGACATTGCCTATGACATTGTTGAGTTTATGACAGAGACTTGGCCGGATGTAATTTGCTACCTTTGCTCTCTTTCTCTTGGATATGTGTAGGTCTTATTTATGACAGAACCAAAGGAAATGGTTGAGACAAGACGTTCATAAACATTATACAAGTGTCTCCAAGTAGGCTTGAACATTCGTCCAGGCAGCAGACAAAGTTTCAGGCTCCCAGGCCAGGATGCGCTACTTTGGGCCCAATTGTGGGGTCACCTTCATTGATCTGGGGTTAACCCTTGTCCAAGCTGGGGAACAAATTCTTTAAAATAGCTTGTCTCAGCTGGGGCCATATAGCACAGTGGGTTCTTTTTTAGCTTGAGTCCAGTCCTATGGAACATGGAGTGGGGACTATTTATTGGGCTAGAGGCCAACCAAAACCAGGCCTAGAGCTGAGTTAACACGACCACTGCGTTCTGCTTGGTCCTGGTTTCCACTTGCTTGATGGAGTTGAATTGGCCTACCCTGATCACAGACCAGCCCGGCCCTGTGCTTACACTATTTTTAATATTAATTGTTTGGACGTCTTTTTTTTTTGCCCTCTCTGTGGTCTGACCCTAGGATCTGAAGGACTATAAATTTCTGATTCTTTGTATGCTTGGTTGAGGTAGACATACTCATAAAATGGCGAGTGTCATCTGAATGGGCAGTATGGATGGAAAGAGTGTTAGAACCTCTAGAAGGGAATCATCACTCAGGACTCATGCATATTCAGCACGAAGTGACCAAATACTTGTAGCAAGACTGTTTGATATCACCTAGATTGAATATTGTTCTTAGACATGAAATTCATCCGATAGCAATTTAGTTCTTGATTTTTCAGAATGTGATTTTGTTTATTTTTTTTTCTAGGTGTAACATCTGGTTACACTTATGGCTTTTATGATTTTCGAAAGATCCTTGCATGTGGTCTCAACATTTGACATGACACAGTAAATACATGGTCAAACTGTGTTTTATTTTTACGTGTCACTGGTTTCTTACATTATGTTTATTTTTCCATGCTAGCTTGAAGTTTCTTGTTTGAATGTCACAATTTCTTTTTGGGCACTTTTATCACTTTTTTTATCACTTTTGGCTTAGCCTTCTTTTATCTTGAATAAATCATATCAATGCAAAGTTAGTTTATGTAATTTATGGCTTAGCCTTCTTTTAGCTTGAATAAATCATATCAATGCAAAGTTAGTTTATGTAATTTATTGTCATTGGCATTGTAACTGGTATATGCAGCTAATGTTGTTAAGGTGACTCACAGATGCACCTTCTAGTTGATGTTCACCTTCATCTTTTTAGCTGGCTATAGCTTTCCAAGTTTGTGCGCTATTTACCTGCTTTACATGCAAGTATTTAGTAATTTGCAGGCTGTTGTACTGATATTATTATTTCAGGTTCCAGAAACTGCAATTTACTTCATTGAAGATGGGAAAAAGGTCCCTGCTGCTTGATTATCTACTGCATGCAAAAGTACCAGTTGGCAATTACATTATCTGGATGGGCCTTCTGTTATCCTGTACAAAGTGGGGATTTATTCAATTTTATGCTGTTGCAACAGATATACTGACATAATCTCTGTTATATTTTCACTTTCTATGGAGATTTGAGGATGTATACCTCCCTTTTTTAGGTCATAAGTGACAGTCCCCCCTTATACACACTGCTAAGGCATATTAATGTCTAGATTAACTGCCTGAAGTTTACAGTACTGGTAATATAATAAGTTCACTGCTCCAAGTTTGTGAAAAGAAGCAACAGTTCCCTTCTAAATTCTGTAAGTTAAAGTCCATGCCTAAATTCTAAAGTTAACAGGCCCATGGGCATGCTATTCAGCTTAGATACATAGGCTAAACTTGAGAGTCCAGTACGAAGAAAAGTTTTGAACAAAGTCTTGCAATTTCTGCACATTTTTACCTTAATTGATGAAAAAAAATCACTTTTGGTGCATAAGTTGCTTTGGTGCTATAATATTCTATTGTTAAGATTCAGTTCCAGCTTCTTAAGAGCATGGCTTATTTTAAAAGATATTCATCACTGGATAAAAGGTTCTCATTTTCCTGGCATGTATTTACTGAAATGAATATCAGAACATATATATGTATGAGCCACACGTTTTATTGG
Organism: Nuphar pumila; assembly: GCF_984573655.1. Classification (NCBI taxonomy): domain Eukaryota; kingdom Viridiplantae; phylum Streptophyta; class Magnoliopsida; order Nymphaeales; family Nymphaeaceae; genus Nuphar; species Nuphar pumila. The sequence continues at coordinate 94,293,744 of NC_143256.1, forward strand.
ATTTTTGGTGTTTTTTTCAGAACTTCGACCTTACAGGTGATCTATATGTTTGTTTTTATAGAAATAAGTTCTTGGAGCATTTTTCAAAAATCAACGGATTACAATTTTCATAATTTTTTCTATCCAAAATACCATTATTTCTATCTAAAATTCATGATTCAAGTGTCGATTTCTAGTAAATCAATCATGCTGAAAACATCTGTACAGTCAGAATTTTTAAAAAACACCAAAATGTTCCATTGGGTAGGTTTGGCATGTTTTTTTAGTGGGTAGATTTTCATTCTTCTCTCTCTCTCTCTCTCTCTCTATATATATATATATATATATATATATATATATATATATATAGAGAGAGAGAGAGAGAGAGAGAGAGAGAGAGAGAGAGAGAGGTGCATAACAGTGGATGCCCTTCCCATCCCACAGAAACCTGACATGCACTTGCATGCCAAGTGTATCCTAAAAAGGGCTTTAATGGCAGTTAATGACAGCTGCTAACGCCCTGGGTGAAAAAATCCATTAAGCAGCGCTCCTGACTGCCACTAATGTTGTTTTCGTGGAAAAAATGCCACTTCTAACGTAATAGTGAAAGATTTGCCATCCATTGTTTCTCTCGTCCTTATATATATCAAAAGCATATAACATCAGTTTAACCATAATTTTCTCCCAAGCCTTTTTAGTTTACTGTGATAACGATGTTACAGACCACACTCCAGGATCTAATCTGACCCAGATACACTGCCCCCAGGATTCAATCCGCTCAGCCTAGAGTCATATCTAGGCTGGTATTGTGAGAGAGACCCTCCAGGGATGGACTTAGAGTCTCATTTAGGTTAGGACACTCCCCTTGTATTTTATGTTTCTGCCCTTTTTGTAATTCTATAAATAGGTGTAGGGATGCACAGGATCTGGGTTTGAGCTGAGCTTGGGCTGGCTCGGCTTGGCCTGAGAGGAAGAAGTGGCTGTTCAAGCTCGGCTCGAGCTGTACACATTTATAATTTTTTTTTTAAAGTTCGTCAAAAGTTCTTTTTTTAAAAATCATATGTGGTGGGAATTGAACCCCAGTCACTTTTAGAGACAGCAAACACAGCCACTACATTAACAACTCTTTTCATGTTTAAGTATAGAAAAATAATATACATATATAAACTCTAATTTCTTTATATAACTATGTGAACTGAGTCTAATTTGGTTTATCGAGCTAGACTACATGTTCAAGTTCGACTTGTTTACGTGTACTGAGCCTAAACTATTGTTCAAGCTTGGCTCATTTATTTTTTCAACAAGCTCAAGCCTGAGCCGAGCCTGAGCTAGCTCGGCTTGTTGTGCATCCCTAAATAGGTGTGCATAGCCTACATATTTTTCAATTAAGCTTATTGAGATATTTCTCTAAACTTTCTTGTTTGTGGTTTTGACTTCCTGAGGGAACATATTTCTCTCTCACCTTTTCTTCTCCCATCATCGTTTTAGAGGGAACACCCTTTCTCCTTCCCTTGTTGTGACCCCTCCACTTCATGTTCCTCAAGTAACCTACTAGGAGAGATGACTCTCCTTTCATGCTACTCGCTTCTCACTTGTGGTGCGTGCCTCTCTCTCGAGCTACACCTCACGCCCAATGCTACTCGGATTTTGTAGGACCCACTTCTCTTGAGCTCGGGTACTAATAGTGGTATCAAAGCGGTATTCCTGGGAGCCATGCAGACCAGTTGTTCCTGCATTGGTTGATGCCCCAAGCCCTTCTCAGTTTGCCTTCAAGTTTGAATCAATGCTATTCTTTTATTTCTGAGTTGCATTTAATTCAGTAGTGTTCGATTAAATTTTTGTGTAACGTTAGATTAGACCCAACGTTGATCTAACCCGAATCTGGAAGATTCAGCTTGACCCACGATCCTCAGGTCATTTTTGTTTGAGCAAAGAGCCGGATGACCTGAATTTTTTCTAGCTTGCACAAAGTCTAGATTTGAAGATTGGTTCAACTTAGACACTTTTGGGAGGGTCTGACCAACCTAGGTGCTCGACCATTGTTCCGGATTGTATCTGCCTTGCATGCAGGAGCCCCATGCCTACTAGTCGTGAGAACACTGTATGCTATCAGTTGTTGTCCACCAGATTTCTTCCCATGTAGTTTCCCTAGGTCTAATTGTAACGCCCCAAAATTTAACTCAATTTTTTTTAAACAATGGAAATATTCAATCAACTGGGTTAAGCATTTTAGGCACGGTACATGAATCATCAAAACAACTAAGTTCATTCATTACTAATAAACGTTTGAACATAAAATCAAAATTTGAACCAACTAAATAACATAAACACATTTTGATATCCCGAAAACACAAAAAATCATATCTCTTGGACTGTACACCATCCCACAACCGCTCTTTGAATTTTACTCCTGAAAAATAATAAAATAACTTGTGTCAGATTACAACCAGTTTGTGTAGTAGAATACTATTCCTGCTCAGAAGTTTCATGTACCAAGAAATATGATACCATGAGATTTCAATAATTGAAATATGGAATCTTATGATCAGCAGAAAATTAAACCCATCAATCAGTATCATATATTAACTAACTGCATATCATAATAAACCATCAAGGTCATGAATAGTTGCAAAGATTAAAGTATGACATGTTTCCGCAGGTAACAGGGACATATTCAATTCTATATTAATTTTTTGATTCAAGAACTAGCATATAGTGAATCATCACATGATCAGGTAACCTGTACTATGTAACAAGTATGCAATGTAATTGAATAGTCATGAACAATAAAGTATGCTACTAAACATGGCATAATTGAGCAACAAAGAATTTAATGCATTGCATATCACAATGCTAACTCACTAACTAGTATAACATGAATAATCACATGATCAGAAGAATAATCACAAGTTTAAATAATCCGTCACATGCTCAATTAATATTAACATGCTCAATTAATATTAAAATGCTCAAGTAACTAATAACATGGTTAAATAACTAATCACGTGTGCAGTAACAGATTTTCACAGTATTTTGTCTAAGTGATACACACCAAATGTTTAATTTAAGTTTTTCTTGAATTATCCCACGGGTACTCGCATGCCAAGGTAATCGTAACATAAGAAAACATTCAGGGGTTTATTATGCATTGGAATTTTACTAACCCGAATGTTTAACTGAAACTGAAATCCTAAGAGAGCGGTTAATAACCAAGAGAACCTCCTAAAGGCCCAAACAACATGATGCATCCCTAACTTCTGCAGAAGAACTTGGAGCTACCGCCTAGGACAAGTTGGTAGTCCGGGTCTCCTAACTCTGAGAACTGGGGACCAACGAGCCATTGCCACTTGAAGCAAGAAACATATGTCCCCAGAGTTGTGTACTACCTACCCTCTCCAAGGTAAGCCCGAATATGAGTGGGTTGCTTATATATATATTGCTGTCAACTCATATCAGTAATGATATAAACATGTACTAATGCAGATGCACAATCTCATACACTTTCAGGTATAACTGAAATGCAAAATTTCAGATTTATTAATGTATAATCCCATACATTTTCCAACACAAATAAAGTGCAAAACCCCTACTTCTAGACATAAAAAAAACTACTATAATTAGATTCATGCACAACAGGGATTGCCGAACCATGAATATAGCCCTGCATTTTTTTCTTTGCATATTGGGAACACAACTTCTCTCATATGTATATTAGAATTGACACACCCGTTCAGGTGTATACTAAAAATGTAACAACTCTGAGTATTTCCCTGTTGTCTATTAACATTGCAGAAATTGCAAAGCATAGTCATATGATTGTTAAAAATGCAGACATTCAAATTAGATGAACATCATAAGAAAGCTTGGCAAAGTGCATCTTGCCACTGTCTATCATTCATTCTGATGCACATCAAAGGATAGGCACATAGGGGTATTCAGACGTCTCTTAATAATGCAGACATTCCATTAAGATGCATCTCATCATAACACATATGTAGACACAATTGAGGTTGACATACAAAGCTACACATACAGTTATATAAAATGCAAGCTCATTCATTGGCCTAACAGGATTCTAAAACAACTTAAGTTAGATGCATACCAAAACATGTAAATCCTGCTAAAATCCTTATGCTACACATATTTTAATAACCCATGAGGTGAAGTTCCAGAACCTTCATTAATTTTTTTTCAACACACCGAATTCAATAGCTTTAGTTCACACACATGCTCTGTTAAACAAAAAATAATACCATATACGACTTTCCAAAGCATAACCCCTTCCCAGAAATACATTTTCCTCAAAATCACCACATTCATATCATGATTAACGTGCTGAAATCCCAAAATTAATATTTTCAAACATGGTTTAACATATTTATTTCCCCAAAATCATATAATAGGACAAAAATTACACAACATACTGGACATGAAACATTGAAACCTAAATTGTACAAATTAATGTTAACCGTAAATACCTAGTGGCTGACTGAAAACATTAACATAAGCTGAATAACAGTAAAAAAAATGTTGACATACAGACAATACATAACATAACCCATCCACAAGTGGTATCATGCTAAAACAAGTATTTAAAACTACATATTTGGTTCACAGACCTCACACCCACATACACGACAATCTAGCATTTGGGGAAAAGAAAAACTAACCCTAACATTTGTATTAGAGAGCATGCCAAGATCAAATTACGCAGGTTACCAATTTTTCCCTCTTTTCATTTTCGATATGTATCAAAAACCCAGTGTAACACACCCATGACATTAAATCCATGGTAGGATAGAAATTCTACCTCAGTTCGTTGTGGTAGATTGGCCTTCCTTGGTTGTTGTAGTGAAACCTAGAGCAATCCCTCCTTTTCTGAGAGAGAGAGAGAAGAAGGAAGATAACGAGAGGAAAGAGGAGATAAGGAGTGAGAGAGATAGGGGGTTTTAAAAAAAGCATGAGAGATCAATTAGAGGGAAAGAATGGGGAGGAGAGAGGTTTTGGAAGAGACGAGGGAGAGAGATCGGGGAGGGGAAAGATCGAAGGTCGGTTACCCCATTTCCCTCCAGTGGCTGCGAGAAAGCACGCAACCCCCCACTATAAAGTAGACCCTATTTAGGGTTTACATAACCCTCCCCTTTTTAACTTATGCTTTTTTTAACTTGTAATTCACGTTTTAATGCATCTCCTATTTTTTTTTTTACCGTGCTTTCATTTTACCGCACCTATGGGTGCGGGTTTGGTTCGCCCGAACCCGTGACCCGCGACCTACTTATTGTTTGGGTCCACTCTTAGTCTATCTGGATCCATGGATGGATCCAGATCTTCTTTTAGATTTTTAAGGTATTAATATTTAAAATTTTGAATAGGGATCCAAATTGAATTACTATGGATCCATTTATGTTATCCAGAAATTGACATTACTTATTATGGATCCAGGATCCATTTTATTTATTAATCCCTATAAGAGATCCAGATCTAAGGATCCAAGGGTTTCTTTATACTATGATTTTGGAACTATGGATCCATATTACCATACATGGATCTAGACCACTATTATGGATCCAAATATAAAAATTCTAATTGGATCATTTCCATAATTAAATCTCTGATGTCCGGAATCCAAATGCAATATTGTGGATCCAAATGTTGCATAGACTATTACGAATCCTCACAAGGTGTTATAAGTCTGATATAGAATTTTCTCATTAAGAATTTGATTTAAACTTTATGGATCCACTCCATTCATCCTGGATCCAATATCAAATTTGATCATGATATTAAGGATCCAATACCAGAGATCCCATTTGACCGCAATCTATTATTAAATATCAATTTAATGACCTGATATCTAAGATCCAAATGGAATATCGAAGATCCGAACAAGATATTATGGATCCAATATTGAAGATCCCAACAAAATATCTGAGATTCGAATATGAATAAACAAATAAAATAACAAAAATATCCCTGTTCTAGCTTAAGTACGTAAATTTCAAGTTTCTTTATCTGATAAAATTCATAGTTATTACACTAATCTTATGAATCAGATCAGCACTTCGTTAGTGTTGTGCCTTTCCAGCAAGGGCCCAAGGCATTCTTGAATTCATATCTGTAGACCTTTTTCTGTCCCGGACTCATTCGTAATCCTAGACTCCCAAGACATGTTGCATGCACAAAAGATGATGGGGAAGTTAATAACAGAGTTGCATGCTTGCGTCAACCAGGTGTACGTAGAACCTAGATGAGGTTTACAACCAAATGAATGTGCTCAACAAGAAACTGGTCAAACATTTCCAGCATGTTCTCATAGTTCTAGACACTATCCAGAATCGAGGGCACAACAAACGTGAATCTAGCTCAGGCGGCCAGGCCTCGAGTTGCACCAATGAACCACTCGTCCTACCAATCTCGGTTGGAGTTCCTAAAATTTGATAAAGTAAACCCCACTAGCTGGTTATTCCAAAGTGAGTAGTACTTCAAGATTGTAAAAACCCCTAATGAGGACCAGGTTGCCTTCGCCTCGATCCACATGGAGGAGGAGACCATCCGTTGGTACCATTGGTTGGAAACCTAGTTGGGAATGCATCCTTGGGTGGCCTTTTCAAGAGCTCTAGTGATACAGTTTGATTCGTCTGCCTGTGCCAATCACCATGTCACGCTGTCTAAGATCTATTAGCAAAGCAACGTTATCGATTACCAGGCAGAGTTTTACAGGTTGATCAACCTCATCACCGAATGGTCCTAGGAATCGTTGATTGGGATGTTTATTGAGGGTGTCAAGTGAGACCTGCAGATCGAGGTTTAAGTTGTGAGACCCATCTCCTTGATGTAGTGTTTCAAATTGGCATCCATGGTCGAGGAGAAAGATTCTAGGATGAGATCGCATTGGACTCATACTAGCGGAATGTCAAATCAGAGATTCACATCCTTAGTGAATCTACCCTCCAACAAAACTACATCTCGTCCCTCACATGAGTCTGTTCCTCAACGATCTACCGATCGTGCCATGGGTCACTCTTGGTAACCGTGGCGTACAAAAAAATCATGTCCCAAGGTTCAGGTGAAGCAGCTCTCTCATGAACATATGGAGGAGTTCCACAAGAAGGTCCTCTATTATCACTGTGATGAGGTATGAACTAGGAACCACAAGTGTAATCTCTTGAATATGTACTTGTGTGATAGTAATGTCAAGTTGCCAGACTCGAGTGAAGACATTTTGGAGGAGGTTCCAAAAATTTTGTACCACACACTAGCGGGTGTGGAGGTAACGCAATGATAAGAGTGCCAGGTAGAATCATTCAACTGTCTTGTGCTGATAGACACTAGTTCAACACACAACTTTGTGTGTTTACAGACTGTCAAAAGATCCAAGTGCATGACTACACCCCATCATCCCTTCGAGGTGGTTATTTGGAATGGTAGTAAGCTCAAATGCACCACCCTTTACCCTGGGGTCCAGTTGAAGATCTGGGGAATGATCATGACCACAAGCATGTACGTACTTTCGATAAAGGATGCAAACGTGAAGTTGAATTTGGTTTGCTTAGCATACAATCGATGATCTGCAGGGGTCTCCAAGGTAATCTGTAGATGGTACATATGGTCTTCCCAAGAAGGACTTAGATCAAGATGTCGTCGAAGAAGACCAATATGAACCGTCAGAGGTAGGGCTGAAAGACATCATTCATGAGGCACTAGAACGTCACTAGAGTGTTGGTGAAACCAAAAGTTATCACTAGAATCTCATATTGATCGTTATGCGTCCAAAACATAGTCTTCAGAACATCATCCAGGGCCATGCAGATCTGGTGGTAGTCGTATTTGAGATCTAGCTTCAAAAAGAGGGTTGCCTCTGTACACATTATCTCAAGCCAGAGCGTGGAGATGGACCATGAGAAAGTTGAGGCAATGCACAGCTGGCCAGTGCCCTAGTCTCCCAAAGGACTACAAGTGTAACATCTGGGAATTTTCAAGAATTTTCCACTAATTAAATATGAATATTTAGTTAATTTTTCTGTTTGGATCAATATTTTTGGGCTCTCTATCCAAGATCCAAACTTGATTGGATTTCGATTTATAATCCAAAACCTTACCTGAAAATTTAAGTGATTCGATCCACATTGAAAATAATAAGCATACAGGGTGAATTTAACCTGAAGTTCAGTAGAATCATAATTCAATTAATTTAGGGTTTAAATTGGAATTATCTAGATTTGAATTTAAAAAAAATGGAATTCTAAAGTAATTTTGAATTTTAATTAAATTTTTTTTAAAAGTGGCAATCCAATAGATTAGGTAAATAAAGTAATTTTAGTTTGGACTTTGTCCAATTGTATTTGATCCAATCCAATTAAAATTGGATTCGACCCAATTATAATGGATCTAGAATTGGATCTTGGATCTTGGTGAAATCCAAAATTTATTTTTGGATTTTTGGTTTGGATCTTTGGTTGATCCAAATTAGGGTATAATCCAAGATAACACAAGCTTGAATTTAAACTTGAAATTAAGGTGGGTTGCCCCCCTAGTGGGACCCACCTATCAAAATCGACTTTCTTTTGTTTTCCTTTTTTTTTTGTGACTTATGGAATTGAAAAAAAAAAGATAGGAGGGCAAAAAAAAAATGAAGCGTGAAAAATATGACTTATGGATTAATCCACGAGTTTTTTAGAGTAGTTGCATATTGAGGAATAAAAAAAATGAAGCGTGAAAAAATATGACGGTTTAAGTCAAATTATAGTAAGTTGAACTTAGCTATCTCCCTTCACACGGTTTTTGGAGTGGTCCACAAAAACGTATAATGAGAAGAAGAAAAAAAGTCAACAATAAGAAAGGAAAGAAATAAAGAAAGAAAAAAAAATTGGACAACTAATCTAGTAGATAAATTTTTTACTGTGAACACCCACACAAAAACGGAAAGGGGGTGTCACCCCTCTATTTCCATTTTGCCCTTGTGGGGTCCTTACACCTAGCCTCTCGTCTCTTTTTAATGGCATGAGAAAATTTTAGGAAAGAAGAGGTAGGAAATAATAAGAAAGCAAAAATAAATAAAGAATCTCTCCCACACGTTTTGGAGAGTGATTTTTTAGAAAGGAATTAAAGACCTCATTTCTTCCTTTTTAAATAGGATAAACATGATTTAAAATTTTCTTTCATTCCTAAAAGTGTTATAGGATCAAGGCAACGAGCACTAGAGGGGGGGTGAATAGTGCTTTTAAATAGCGTCTTTGGAATTTTGACAGATTTTGATATTCACAAAGCAATCACACAAAGAGCACAAGAATTTATCCTGGTTCGGTCTTTCCCGACCTACATTCAGTCTCCAAGCAAAACCCGCTTGAGATTTCCACTATCAATCTTGTGTAACTACAAGATCATACATAGACCAAATCCGGTCCCACTTTCAGTAACAAACCTACTGAAAACAAACAATTCCTTTAAACCAAGGAGTCTTTTCCTTTTACAGAAAAATAAAATAAGTAACAACTTACAAACAACCTACGAGCCCTTCTTATAAATGCAAATGAGATGCAATTGACTTTTGAGGTTGTTGAAATACTCAACTCACGAATTCACTATCTCTCAAAGGAATTTGAGTGAAAAACTGAAGTGAAAAATATCAAGTGAGTGAGAAAATGAATATGAGTGAAAAGCAAAGAGTAATTCAATGTAATTCGATTGGATTGCATTGCTTTTGAGTGTGGAATGCACTCATATTTATAGTTGAAAGATTCCATACGTTGAGAGTATGAAAGGGTGTCAAAACAGTCCATTTTGAATAATCAAAACGTTTGAAAAATGAAAAGACACGCCTTTTAAAAGTTTCAGGAAAAACGACAAAATTAGTCGACTGAAACAATAGTTAGTCGACTGATAATTAACTATTAGTAGACAGACAGTTATCGTCAGTCGACTAATGTATTTATCAAGCCGTTTGAAAATCTGAAGTTTTGAAACTTAGTCGACTAGAAAAAAAATTGGTCGACTGATAATATCATTAGTAGACTGAAAAATCTTTAAGTCGACTGCTGCTAAATTTTTCTGAAAATACATGTTCTGTCCGGTCGACTGATAAAATCATTAGTCGACTGTTGCTAATTTTTTTCAGAAAACAGACATTCTGTCCGGTCGACTAATAAAACCTTCGGTCGACTAATTTGACAAAAATGATATTTTGCTTAGAAAATTTGGTGCGAAAGGATTAGTCGGCTGGTGAGTCTATTGGTCGACCAATAAACATGAAAAATTAAATAAAGAGTTTTCTAAAAATATTTTCATGAAGGGTTATTTTAGAAAAGTTTTTTTAAAGACTTTTTAGGTGAAATGCAACTGAAATATGCACTCTAAGTAAGGCTCTTACAAGAATCTAAGACTTTTAATGAATTTTACATTTTCACACTAGTCTTCAAAGATTCTTCATCGAATTCTTTAATTCTTGTCATCTTTCTTCAATTCTTGTCATCTTTCTTCATTGCCTTAGCTGAAATGCAGTTGATTCACTTGTTCATCATCAAAACCTTGTACTTGAAGTATCATGTACGACTTCATTGTCGTAACAATCTCCCCCTTTTTTATTATGACAAACTTAGTCAAAGATGGAACATTTAGATGCATAAATAGAGATTTTACTCCCCCTATTAATATGCTGCAAAACATTCGAAGTTAGTACAATCAAAGCACATATATCACATATTGATTGTTTTGCATTTCCATCATTACTTCATGCATTTCCAAAACTTTTTCATGAATGCAATTTTCAATTCTTTCACATGATGCAATTTCCATGTTCCTTTTTCTCTTTCTTTTTCTCATGCAAATTCCATGCCATGTGAGGCAACATCTTTTACTCATTTGAAAATTCTATGTGATGCAATTTCTCATGCAATTTCCATGTGATGCAATTTCCATGTGGCATGTTCTTTTTCTCCAATAATTTTCATCCATGTGTCTTTTTCTCATAATTTCTCATGCAAGTTCTATCTTTTTTCTCCCCCTTTGTCATAATAAAAAAAAGTAAGTGCAGATATAGCAAAAAAAATGCAAATTCAAGTTCAAAATATTACAACCCAGAAAGTATCAAAGTTCAATAATGATAGTAAACAAAGTTCAAGAGAAATGTTGCTTAATCATCTCCTTGAGTTCAGCAATATCTTTCTGAATTGAAGAAAGTTGTTGAGTCACATCTTCACGAAAAGTGTGTTGATGCAGCTTCAAAGCTTCCATTCTCTGCAAAATTTCATCATTATCTTGACTAGTAGAGAATTTCTTTCATTTTGCTTGAGATGAAGGTGTCACAAAAGATGGTGAGGGTTCAAAGGGTGATGGTTCAGTTGGTTCAGTTTGATCAAAGTTTAAAGGAGGCAGATATTTGATTTTCATTCGTTTAAAAATAGTTTGATCAAAGAACTCCTTTTGTTCAATATATTTTTCATTGGTTGGGGGTACTTTGAAATATCTGAAAATACGAGTAAGAAGACATCCATACGGAAGAAAAGGTTTTTGTTTCCACAAAGTAGTAAAATACACGTTGGCCCAATTTACCGAAATATTTCCAAATAAGACGTAAAGAGCCGTAGAGAGATCTGTGGAATAGTAATCAAAAGATCCAGTTTTAGGTAGAACATTGTGGGCAAGAATTCGTCCAGCAATGCGAGCGCGAGTTTAAAGATTGATATTTTTGAAAGGAGGACAATGAGGTTCACCGATAAGAAGAATTTGTTCAAAAATTCTTTCATCATTAAGTTCGATATTATTGAAAAGAGTTTCTAAAAGTGGAATATCTAGGATTTGTCCAAGCAGTTTAGAATCAAACTCAATTTCAACATCACGAACAAGAGAGGAAAGAAATCCAGTTTCATGATCAATTTGTAAATTTGTGTAAAACAAATGGATCAACAAAGGATAATGAAGAGGGTCTGAACCAATGTCAAAAATGTGTGAAATGCCTGTGAATAATTCTTTGATTTTGTAGCGAGAAAATAGGTGAAACATGACATTTCGGCTTGGTAAAATAGAAAGTGCAGAAATCGATCCAAAAGTATCATATAAAAGAGGATTTCTGAGTAGTCTGAGAGAAAATCCATGATGTGCTTGTGGTGTAGATGGAGGGGTACCTTGTGCGGAGGCTATTTTCTGATAAGGCATGGTTGTTAAGAATGAAACAGATTCACCTGTCAAAGAGAATCACTGTTGATGTCGGTTTCGGCAAGAGATTAAAATCTCCTAGGGTTTGTGGAGGACGGTAGCTATCTGCCAAAGAAAAACTGGAGAAGCCTTCGTGCGATGCGGACAATGCTCCGTTGATATGCTGGAGAGGATTTGATGGACAATAGTCCTTCACCGATCACAATCTCTATTAGTGGCAAAATCAATCAGCAGTAACATTCCACCGAAAAGGAATGTCGAGTTTCCACGGATTTTAGGCAAGAGAGAAGAGGCAATAAAGAGTTCGACGAACAGGAGGTGACGCAGTGGATGATGGCAGGTGAGAAGAGGCTGTCGCAAGCGTCGTTGGCTGAAGAGGCACCCTGTCACGGCAAGAGGATTCAGATGAGGAGTTCATCCGGCACTCCGAGGGGTTTTCGAAAGAGACAGAGGAGAGAGAGAGAGAGAGAGAGAGAGAGAGAGAGAGAGAGAGAGAGAGAGAGAGAGAGAGAGAGAGACTTTCATTTATGAAAAGGGGAAAACATACGGCCATAAAAACGAAACAGTGCATTAAAAAAAACACGGGTAAAAAAAAAACGATTGCAAAAAAAGTCCAAGGGGTATCGGGTCCCTTCAGTTGAAATTTAAAAACATCAGTCGACTAAAATTTTATCGGTCGACTAATAAGGTGCAATTTTGAGATTTTGTTTAAAAATAGCATTTTCAAAAAGCTAATTTATAAATCTAAAAATGAGCAAATGCCTACTTCTCTCCTAATTCTCATAAAATCTTCATTTTTAAGTGGTTTAGTGAAAATATCAGCATGTTGTTCATTAAAAGATATAAAATTTAACGAAATGTCTCCTTTTAACACATGATCTCGTAAGAAATGATGTCTAACTTCAATATGCTTAGTTCTTGAGTGCTGAACAGGATTTTTCAAAAGATTTATAACACTAGTGTTATCACAATAAATAGTTGTTATGGAGTAATTCAAACCAAAATCTTTTAAGGTTTGTTTCATCCATAGTACTTGTGAACACGCTAAACTAGCCGCTATATATTCTGCTTCAGTTGTTGAGAGTGACATTGAATTTTGCTTTTTACTAGACCAAGAGACTAAGGAATTTCCTAAGAAATGACAAGTTCCGCTAGTACTCTTACGATCAGATTTACTTTCTGCAAAATCTGCATCACTATATGAAACTAAATCAAAGGAAAATGATTTTGGGTAAATCAAACCAAAATCTGAAGTATCTTTCAAGTAACAAAGAATTTGTTTTACTGCAGTTAAATGAGATTCCTTTGTATTAGCTTGAAATCTAGCACACATACAAACACTAAACATTATATTAGGTTGACTAGCAGTTAAGTATAATAGAGATCCGATCATACCTCTGTAGAGCTTAGTATCTACATTTTTACCATTTTTATCTTTATCAAGAGAAGTAGTTGTGCTCATAGGATTTCTTCTTGATTTCGATGAGTCCATCCCAAATCTCTTGAGAAGTTCTTTTGTATACTTAGCCTGGTTGATGAAGATTCCATCTTCAGATTGCTTTATTTGAAGTCCAAGGAAGTAGTTTAATTCGCCCATCAAGCTCATTTCAAACTCTTCCTGCATAGCTTTAGCAAATTCTTTACAAAGAGAATCATTAGTAGAACCAAATATTATGTCATCAACATAAATTTGCACAATAAGAATATCTGAATTAAGATTTTTAATAAATAAAGTGGAGTCTACCCGACCAATGAAAAAACCAGATTGTTCTAGAAAATTTTGTAGTCTTTCATACCATGCTCTTGGTGCTTGTTTAAGTCCGTACAAAGCTCTTTTTAATTTGTAGATTTTTTCTGGATATTTCTCATTTTCAAAGCCTAGAGGTTGCTCTACATAAACTTCTTCATTGATGTGTCCATTTAAGAATGCACTCTTAACATCAATTTGATATAACTTAAAATTCATGTAACTAGCAAAAGCAAGCATCATTCGAATTGACTCCAATCGAGCCACTGGTGCATAGGTTTCATCAAAATCTATGCCTTCTTGATTATAGCCTTGTGCTGCTAGTTTTGCTTTGTTTTGAATGACTTCGCCATTTTCGTACAACTTATTTCGGAAGACCCATCTTGTTCCAATTACTGGGTGATCCTTTGGTCTATCAACTCGATCCCATATATCATTCATAGTAAATTGGTTAAGTTCTTCAGAAATAGCCAAAAGCCAAAATTCATCATCACAAGCCTCATTGATATTCTTTGGTTCTATTTTAGATATGAAAGCAATATTTGTAATATATTGCAATTGCCTTCTAGTTTGGACACCACTCTTTATTTCTCCAATAACTTGTTCATGTGGATGATTGGGAAACTTCTTTCCAAACCTGTTGAAGAGGAACATTTTCTTGAGAAGTACTCTCTATCAAAGGTTCTTCTTGAAGTATGACTTCTTCTCCTTCGCTTAGAGGTATAACCTGCTCACAATTCTCATCAAATGCAACATGTAAAGATTCTTCAATGCAAGATGTTCTTTTATTAAAAACACGATAAGCTTTACTTCTAGAAGAATATCCAAGAAATATTGATTCATCTGATTTTGAATCAAACTTATCATGATTATCTTTGGTATTTAACAAGAAGCATTTACTACCAAAATTTTTGAAATATGAGATCTTTGGTATACAATCATAATACAATTCAAAACATGTTTTATGTAAGATTGGTTGAATAAGAACACAGTTTAAAACATAACATGCTGTATTTATTGCTTCAACCCAAAAGTATTTTGGTAATTTTTTTATCTTGAAGCATGGTTCTAGCACATTCTTGCAAAGTTCTATTCTTTCTTTCAATAACTCCATTTTGTAGAGCTGCTCTAGGAAAAGCAAAGTTGTGAGATATACCATGTAAATCACAAAACTTTAGAAAAGATTCATTTTCAAATTCACCACCATGATCACTACGAATTTTAATAATAGATGTAGATTTTTCATTTGTAATTCTTCTACAAAGTTTGGAAAATTCAGAAAAAGCATCATTTTTGCTTTTTAGAAAAATCACCCATGTAAATCGATAATAATCATCTACTATAACAAAAGCATACTTTCTACCATTCAAACTTTGAATTCTAGATGGTCCAAATAGATCTAAATGTAAAAGTTCAAGAGGACGTTTTGTTGAAACTATATCTTTTGCTTTAAAAGAACTCTTGATTTGTTTACCCATTTGGCAAGCATCACATAAATGATCCTTCTTATATGGTATTCTAGGTAGGCCTCTAACAAGATCATTCTTGGATAACTTGAAAATAATTTTAAAGTTAACATGTCCAAGTCTCTTGCGCCATAACCATTGAATTTCATTTGAAACAATAAAAAAAATTTCATTAAAAGTGGGTAACTTATCTAGATAAAGTTCATACACATTGTTCATTCTTTTACCTTTAAAAATGATCTTTTTAGATTGAAAATCAGAAATCAAGCATAAATCATGTTCAAAAGAAACAAGAAAACCTTTATCACATAATTGACTAATGGATAATAAATGATGCATTAAACCATCTACTAAAAGAACATTTTCTATCAAGGGAAATTTTGGATTACCAATGTTACCGATACTGATTACTTTTCCCTTGTTATTGTCATCAAAGGTGACGGTTTCTCCATCCTTACTTTGAAGGGTGAAAAATAACTCTAGCCTTCTAGTCATATGTTTAGAACAACCGCTGTCCAAGATCCATTTGCTCCTTATTTTGTGTACCTACAACAAAATTGGAAGACAAAGCATTTGACCCCTTTCTATTTTTGGGTCTATGAGAGTCAGTCTTAGGAACCCATATCCATTTGGATTTTGGTTTCCTTTGATAATAAATATTCTTTCTATAAAAAGATTTAGCATTTCTAGAGTAATCATGTCTAGGCTTATAAGCATTATAAGTTCCATGATTAGATGCATTTCTATTATAACTAGAAAATTTAGTTCTTTGAACAAATGGTTGAGAATATTGTCTTTGATTCTTTACCACATAGTTTGGTCTATTTTGAGTATCAAAGAAGTTGTATCCCAATCCGGTTTTATTAATCGAGCATCTTTGAGAACCAAGAAGTCTTTCTAGATTCTCTTGTCCATTTATGAATTTGGTCACTATAGAAAGAAGATCATTGGATTTTTCTTTTAGACTAGTTATTTCTTTTTGTAAGAGATTGGTTCTAATTCCAATTTCTTTTATTTCAAATGCTTGACAAGAGTTTTCCTTCTTGAGATCTTCTATCTCTTGAAGTAACACTTTGTTGTGAGAGTCAAGAGTTGAATTTACAGTTTTTAACTCTTTGTTTTTAGAACTTAGATTCTTAAATTTAGCATATAAATCATTAAATGCTTCTAATAAATCATCATACTTAAATTGACTTACAGAGTCTTCTTGTACTACAAAGCACATGTTGGTGACTTCTTCATTTGATTCTTCATTGGAAGAGGAGTCACTATCATCCCAACATGCTTGAAATGCTTTTTTTCTTCTTGAATTGGTCATTGGTCTTGATTTTGAGAAGAGAAAAATCTTTCTTGATGTGTCCTGCATTTTTGCAGTTAAAGCACTTGACTTCATTTGGATTGGAAGAATCCGCTTTCTTTACTTTTCTTTGAAATCTTCTTTTTTTGATGAATCTTTTGAATTGCCTTGTAATGAGGGCAATATCTTCATCTTCATCTTCTTCTGAATTTTCAGAGTCAGAAGTAGCCTTAAAAGCAAGATATTTCTTCTTGGATTCTTTTTATTGTCTGTCTTGAAGTTGGACTTCATATGCCATTAAGTTACCAACCAAATCTTTAAGAGTGAGAGTGTTTAAATCATTTCCTTCCTCTATAGCTGTGGTTTTTCTCTCTCATTCAGGAGTTAAACACCTTAGATTTTTTTTGACTAAATCCACTTGTGAATATTCTTTTCCAAGGGATTTTAGAGTGTTAGTAATATTGGTCATTCTAGTTACCATGTCCGATATAGATTATTTTGTTTCATTTTAAACAATTCAAATTTATGAACTAAAGAAACAATTTTAGATTCCTTTACCTTTGACGTACCTTTGTAAGTCACGAGAAGAGTATGCCAGATTTCATTTGCTGTAGAGCATTGAGAGATGCGATTGAACTCTACCTTGTCAATGACACAAAACAATGTATTCATAGCTTTGGCATTAAGTGAACCAGTCTTCTTTTCTTCATTGGTCCATTGACTGAAATCAGTTGATGGCATTTGATACTTTTCTAAAACAACTCTCCAAATTTCGAGATCCATGGATTGTAAGAATATTGTCATTCTCACTTTCCAGTATCAATAGTTTGTTTCGTCGAAGAGAGGAGGATAAACAAAGGAGCATCCTTCTTTGTGCTGAGATGATGTTGTTGCAATGCTAGATGATGGTAAGATCAAAATATAGTTAACCTTGCTCTGATACGAAATGAAAGTGTTATAGGATTGAGGCAACAAGCACTAAAGGGGGGGTGAATAGTGCTTTTAAATAGCGTCTTTAGAATTTTGATGGATTTTGATATTTACAAAGCAATCACACAAAGAACACAAGAATTTATCCTGGTTCGGTCTTTCCTGACCTACATCCAGTCCCCAAGCAAAACCAACTTGAGATTTCCACTATCAACCTTGTGTAACTACATGATCATACACAGACCAAATCCTATCCCACTTTCAGTAACAAATCTACTGAAAGCAAACAACTCCTTTAAACCAATGAGTCCTTTCCTTTCACAGAAAAATGAAATAAGTAACAACTTACAAACAACCTATGAGCCCTTCTTATAAATACAAATGAGATATAATTGGCTTTTGAGGTTGTTGAAATACTCAACTCACAAATTCACTATCTCTTAAAGGAATTTGAGTGAAAAACTGAAGTGAAAAATATCAAGTGAGTGAGAAAATGAATATGAGTGAAAAGCAAAGAGTAATTTAATGTAATTTGATTGGATTGCATTGCTTTTGAGTGTGAAATGCACTCATATTTATAGTTGAAAGATTCCATACGTTGAGAGTATGAAAGGGTCAAAACAATCCATTTTGAATGATCAAAACGTTTAAAAAAAGAAAAAAAACACGCATTTTAAAAGTTTTAGGAAAAATGGCAAAGTTAATCGACTGAAATAGTAGTTAGTCGACTGATAATTAACTATTAGTAGACTAACAATTATCATCGGTCGACTAATGTGTTTATTAAGCTGTTTGACAATTTGAAGTTTTGAAACTTAGTCGACTAGAAAAAAAATTAGTCGACTGATAATATCATCAGTAGACTGAAAAATCTTTAAGTCGACTGCTGCTAAATTTTTCTGAAAATACATGTTCTGTCCGGTCGACTCATAAAATCATTAGTCGACTGCTGCTAAATTTTCCAGAAAACAGACATTCTGTCTGGTCGACTGATAAAACCTTTGGTCGACTAATTTGACAAAAATGATATTTTGCTTAGAAAATTTGGCGCGAAAGGATTAGTCGGCTGGTGAGTCTATTGGTCGACTAATAAACATAAAAAAATAAATAAAGAGTTTTCTAAAAAGATTTTCATGAAGGGTTCTTTTAGAAAAGTTTTTCTAAAGACTTTTTAGGTGAAATGCTACCAAAATATGCACTCCAGTTAAGGCTCTTACAAGAATCTAAGACTTTTAATGAATTTTACATTTTCACACTAGTCTTCAAAGATTCTTCATTGAATTCTTCAATTCTTGTCATCTTTCTTCATTGCCTTAGTTGAAATGCAGTTGATTCACTTGTTCATCATCAAAACCTTGTACTTGAAGTATCATATACGACTTCATTGTCGTAACAATTCCTTTTTCTTCCCCTAAGGTGATGACCGTTCTTTTGAACCCGTTAACATATTCGTGAAGCTCATTCTATCCCTTTCTCTCTTATCTCTCCCTCTCCTTTCCATTTCCATTCTTCCTCACTTCCTCCCCCACACGTAGGAGATGTCTCCATTATAGATCGTGCAGCTGGTGGTGGAAGATCTTAAGGATTTGAAGATCACCAATAGGAGTTGTATTGCGCACCAGGTCGAACAAAAGTTTGAAACAAATCTATATAGTTCAGGTTCGATTCATCATAAGAGGTAGAGTCACAACTTCTCTATGCGGGAAGCGGGTTATATGTTCCCCCCCGAAGACGCACTGTTGCTATAGTGCGTGTTCGGGAGTCCCAATGAGTGCCACGTATGTAAGCACGTGCAGCTCGTATCCCCATGTTTGTCAGTATCAGTTAGCATCGAAGTTCGATGCAGTTGCAAAGACTTAAGTACCCTTTCCGCCATTGGTGCCATAAAAATGACGATTCTAGAAAAGGAGCGGTTGCAAAGACTTAAGTACCCCGAAGATGGTTATTTAAGACCCAGTCCCTACACTGCAGGATTATTCGAGAAAAGAATCCCCCTTGAAGAAGGCCATGAACATCAACCCTCTCTCTCTCCCCCTTCTCTTTCTACCTCTGTGCACATCCAGTAGACGATCCTACACTACTCCATCAAGGACCGACTGACCTGCACACTGACTATAGTATGGTTCAACTTGATGAGTTGTGGAGTCTGATTCAGAGTTTTTGCCCTTATAGGAGGGGGGGGGGGGAGGAGGGGTCCAGGGGCTCCCCTCGGTGCGGGTCCCGCTGCGCAGTCAGCAAGCAGGGGTCTAGGGGGGTAGCGCCCCCCGAAATAAAATTTTTTTAGGCCTTGTATAAATTCTTTCTTTTCTTTCCCTCTTGTAACTGTCGAAAAGAGCAATAAAGTTTTTCAGCTAGGCGACCATGGTTTTCTACTCCCTCTCGGATTTGAGGGGAGGTTTTTCCACGTAAATCTATGTGTCGTATTTTGTTTGATCATTCTTGTTTATTGTTTCTTGCTTGCGGTTTTCATAACACCCTTTCCCACCATTGGTGTCATGAAATGACGATTCTAGAAAAGGATAAATTTTTTTGCTACACGGTTTACGAAAATTGTATTGCAATTTGCCTTTTTTTTGTAATGCGATTTACAAACATTGCGTAGCGATTTGTAATTTTTTTTGCTACACAATTTTCATAAATCACTACTCGATTTAGCGATTTTTTTTTTTTGCTATGCGGTTTTCGTAAATCGCTACTTGATTTAGAGATTTGCCATTTTTTTTGCTACGCGATTTTCGTAAATCGCTACTCGATATAGCGATTTACAAAAATCGCGTAGCGATTTGCCAGTTATTTATTTTTTCGCTATGCAATTTTAATAAATCACTACTCGATTTAGCGATTTGCCATTTTTTTGCTATGCGATTTTCATATATCGCTATTGTGTGTAAATTGTAAACCGTGATGCTGAACTCCGCCCCCTTGAGCACGATCTTCGCTGTGATCAGGCTGTAGTCGCCAACCGTCCGGATGGCAATCTTGAGGTCCATGACGGGGAAGTCGGAGAGGAATGTGCGATTCCCGTCGTTGGTGGGGAGGTGGATCCTGTCAGAGAGCACGACGCTAGAGGTCGAAATGAGGACCTCGTGATGCCAGAACCCGACGAATACCTGCCAGGACTTGAGGGTGCGAACGCCTGTGTTGAGCAACATCAGGGTGGCTTGGAAGGCATAGCCTTGATAGGAAGTATTGCCGACGTAGGGGTAGATGGATTGTACTTTGAAAGACTCCATTGTAGGTGTACTAGAGGAAGATTCCACTGTAGGTGTCCCTCGAAGGCGACAGAGGAGCCACCACAGTCGGTTGCTCATTGGACGAGGGCAGCATTCCGACCACTGCTAGCAGAAAGAGGACGACGAACGCCATCATATTGTCGACTCTTTGCCTCCCTTAATTTCTTCTCTAGAAAGAGAGAGAGAGAGAGTTTTACAATGTTTCACGAAGAAGGAAGAAGAAGAAAATGACGACGGAAAGTTCAAATGTAGAAGAAAGAGAGAGCGCTTCACATTCGTTTCACTGTTTGGACTTTAAAAAGTTAACATCATCCTCGACTTTTTGGATGGACATTTTTGTCCTTTTCTCGAACCGTTGTTTCCCTTTTTTTGAATGGAGGACATTTTTGTCATTTTCTCAAACCATTGTATTATGACGAGAATAGCAAGAAAGGGTAATTAAGTCTTTGCAACCGCACCAAACTCCAATGCTAAGGGATGCTGACACACACGGGAATACGAGTCCCATGTGCTTATATACGTGGTGCTCATTCGGACCCCCGAACATGCACTATAGCATTCAGTGCGTCTTTGGGGGAGAACACACAACACCCTCCCCTCTATGCGTGTGCTTAGTGCCATAGGGAACACATATGTGTTAGACCATCTGGATATATGTACAAAGATACATATATTTTAGCCATTAGTCTTAGCCATGGTTGGCATAGGTTTCCTCTAGTATTTTCGTATGGGTGTACATGGGTCTACTAACCCATACATAATTTTTTTTTAAGCCTATCATGTGGGTGTAACAGTGTTCATAAAATATGCAGATCAAGGTGTTATGAATATGCATATTTATAAGCATAGTTTAAACACAAACCGATTCATATAGGGTCATGAATGTGCATATCCATGGGAAATCGTGGATCTTCATATTCAGGTAAGTTATGGTGTTCATAAAATATGTAGATCAAGGTGTTGTGAATCTGCACATTTATATGCACAATTTAAAGATAAACTGATTCATATAGTGTCATTAATGTGCAGATCCATGTAAAATTTTGGATTTTCATATTCAGGTAAGTTATGGTGTTCATTAAATATGCAGATCAAGGTGTTGTAAATATGCATAAGCATAGTTTAAGCATGAATATGTTTGTTGATGTAGATTTGATTATAAATCTGCATATACATGTACTCTTAAACATGAATATGCATATTCATGTGAACCTGATTATAAATCTGCATATACTTGTACTCTTAAACATGAATTTGCATATTCAAGTGAACCTGATTATAAATCTACATATACGTGTACTCTTAAACATGAATCTGCATGTTCATGTTAACCTGATTATAATTTTGCACGTGCATGTATTCTTAAACATGAATCTTTATATTCACGTAAACCTGATTATAAATCTACATATACGTGCTCTTAAACATGAATATGCATATTCATGTGAACCTGATTATAAATTTGGATATACATATACTCTTGAAAATGAATGCATGTTCATGTATATGTACATGTACTCTTGAAAATAAATGCATGTTCATGTAAACCTGATTATGAATCTGCATATCCATGTACATTTGAAAATGAATCGGCATAAACATGTACACTTGAATATAAATTTGTATATTGATGTAAATCGGATTATAAATCTGCATACACATGTACATTGGTTTTCTACTGTATAGTAATTACTATCTGTCAGTCCAGATCTGATAGGTTGGACTGCCTCGACATAGCCGGGGTCTATCCAACCCCAAACTAGGCACCACAGGGCATTGCAGGGTGCACAACACGTTGCTAGGCATTGCCACTGCCCATGACAGCAACCCATATGTTGGCCGTCTGGGATCTGCACGACCTCAGCATGCTAGTGGAACATTTTGCGATATTTTTCATGTTAGTCTTGTCTTTAATATATATATATATATATAAAAGATGTTATCTAGGGTGTAGATTGGTTGTCTTTCAAAACAAAAACTATAAGATGTTATCCAGGGTGCAAACCAGGTGGAGTCTGCAAAGCACCATCCGACTGCCTCTCTTGCGACATAGTAAGTTTGATACCGTGCTGAGCACATCCATAGTGGTTGGCTGCACCGAACAGGGTGGGCAGCTACAACTGCTGCTGGGTTAAATCAAAATAACCAACATATTAAAAAAAATACAAGTATAGTTAAGTCTAGACATTGATTTACTGCTGTACATATGCACAAACACACCTGAATACATGTGTTGTGCATATGCAGAGGCACAACTGGTGTACTTATAGTCATGACTGGAAACAAAAAAAAAATGTGGTGAACGTACTTATGTTGCATAAAATTTTTATTGTTGTGCACTTGTTCAGAGTAATGTCTAAAATTCGCCAAGGCATAAAAAAAAATTATGGCAATACTCACTACAATGCACTAGGTTGGTGATATATTTTTAAAACCTTATTTGTAACCCCTTTATTTTCAAGTTTTTAAATCATTTTATGAAAAACCAAATGGGGCCCACAGTAGGTGGTGCCACATTTGAGGGTATTTAGGTTAGTTTAGGGTTTAGTTAGTGTCCTAATTGAATTAGAAGTTTGAAAGGATCAAAATTGAATTTTAAAACTCAACCTTTATTTTGACATTTTTAAATTTTTGTTTTTAAACCTTGAAATTAGGGCTTTTAAAATCAAATGTGGGCCCACAGTAGGTGGCGCCACATTTAGGATTGTTTTAGGCTAATTAAGAGTCTTAATTAGGTTTAATTAGGTAGAGTCTTTTAGTGTTAGAACTCTACCCCCCCACCCCCTTTAATTGGTTTAATTAAGAAGAATTTCAAGGAAAAAAGACTCTCTAATTAAACCTAAAGAAAATCTATAAAAAGGGTCTATGGGAATTTCGACCAAGGCATCTCTTCCTATCCCTCTCTCAAGTCTTCTTCCTCCTCCATTGAAGCTCTGAGATAAGGTCTTCTTCTCTTTTCTTAATTTTTGTTTATTTTTCATTAAAATCGCCAATGTCACCTCTTTTAGCATGCTTTTCCTTTTTTTATTTCAAGAAATCATGTGAGGAGCCTCAAGATGATGATCAACTGATGTTTGATGATCCCTTACACATTTTTTATCCATTAATAATATTTATTTTTTGTTTATTTTATTAAACACTTGAAAAAAGATCGAGATTCGATCCCTCTAAGGATCGAATCCCTCTTTTAGTGGCCAAATCAAAATTTTTATTGTGCTTCCCTATGTTTTTATTTTTATTTCATCATATTCATATTTATTTTCAGATATTCATGCATTTAATCATGATCCATGACATTATTTACATGTTTTATCAATTTTATTGTGTTAAATTAGGTTTTATTTTGATTTAGGGTTTTAGTTTTGTAATCTTGAATTCTGGCCGTCTGATAATGCTATTATTTGCCCAATTTATATTCCTTATTAAAATACAATTTTTTTCTGGCATGATCATGCATATGTCTATGGTTTTTCATAAAAAAATCAGATCCTTTTCAGGTCTGTAACCTTATTTTTAAAAATTTAAACCGAAACCTGTTTTCTGAGTCAGGAAAACACTATGAAAATTCAAGAGTACGTTTTTGAGGTCATATTTCCCTCATCGGAGATCCAATCGATGATCCATAAAAAATAGTGGGTTTGTTAGGATGTCTAGTATATTCTATGAAATGTTTAGACTTTTTCATGATGCTCTGCTATTTTTATTTTATCAGTAATCAAAATTTGTTTCTCAGAGATCGTTATGCAGTGTTTAAGCTCTGGGTCAACTTGGGCGGATTGTATCTCCCTAATCAAAGATCATTTTTATGATCCGTAAGATGACACAGATTCAGAAACATGTCTAGTTTTATCAATATGATTTTGATAATTTTTGAACTCTATCTGCTATTTTTTTGGGAACAAAATCAGAACTGTCTTTTCTGGAACCGTTATGCATTCACCGGAATCAAGCGTATATTTCCAGAATAATATCTCTCTAACCGAAGATGCTTTTTCTGATCTGTAAAAAAGACTATTTTTGTTTATTTGTTTAGTTTTTTCATGTAAAATTTTATAGTTTTTCATTATTTTTTGGTACCCAATTCAGGTTTCACACTATGACAGGTACGTGCCCATAGGCAAAATTGTATATTTTTAGGTTTTTATTTAATTTTTATGTCTAAATAATGCCAAAAATTCTATTTTTCAATTCCATTTTAATTTAAAGGTTATTAGAAGTGTTCATGTCAATTTTTACAGATTTTAAAATTCATTTGATGAATTATTTGCTTATTTCATAAAAACAGGATGCCTGCATAGTCCTGATTTAAGCAAAACACAAACAAAACTTGTTTTTCTTATGATATTTCATATTTTTCTTGAAAATCATTATATTTTTAGGGTTTTATCATGTTTATAATCATATTAGGGTGTACTCCACCCGATTTTGCATCATTTTGAATTCGTTTGATCTCTGTATTAAACAAATTACCATTTTTTTTAAAACCCTGATTTTAACCTTGTTTCGCAATAAAGGTCAACTTTCAAGGGTATTTTGGCTATTTTCTCAAAATTCTAATTTTCAAAGTTGTTTATTTTTATTATTTCTTCAATTCTGTATCATCTTTTATTATATTTATTTCAGAAAAATATGGAAAAAGGCATATATCTGGATAAATCCCTCAATTTTAGATATTATTGGATAAATCTAGAAAAGCCAACATATTTTCACTAACAAGTTTGCTAGTTTTGCAGGGACACTCAAGATTGTATTTTGCTTTATTTTCCTTTTCTTTATTTCAATTCAATTATTAATGTAAATTGTAAATTTGGAATAAGAATTTAATTTCCTGCTTAGATTAGGGCTACATTGCATATAGTTTATTTTTAATAATATTATTTGCATGATGGATGATGATTCATGCATATTCAAATTCACCATGATCTACACGAATGACACGTGCACTAGCTTCTAAGAAGTTAATAAACTTGATTGAGTTCGTATTTGTGGCCATAGTCAGAATACGAACAATATCCAGATTTATCATCTTCTTTTAAGCCACAAACGACCTACACTCTTAGGCTATCTTTAAAAATAATTGCATATTCTCAAAAGTTTCTAAGTATTTTCCTCTTTTAGAATCAAATGAACTATATTCAATACATATTTGTGGCCATAGTCAGGGATACGTAGCAAATCTATTTCATCTAAATTTTATAAGGCATAAAAATCCTTTTTATCAATGGTTTTCCATAAATTCTTCAGAAAATATTTTCTCAAATTGCATTCATACATCATCTAGGTTTAGACTGCATCATAAAAGGATTTCACAGGGCCACATGCCCATCCTTTTGATCAATTCCAAAATCCTCTCTCAGAAAAATTGATTTTCTCAAAGTCACATGAGTTTTTCTCAAAATCGATTTTCTCAAAACCCTTAGTTTTTCAAGAAACTTTCAATCTTTCCAAGTTCAATTCATGATTCTCCAAAATTTCAGTACTTCTCAATTTCAAATTTTGAGAAATCAATTTTCTCAGAGTTATTTGACTTTTCTTCAAAATCAATTTTCTCAAAACATCAAGATTTCTTCAAAAATCAATTTTCCTTTTCTTCAAAAGTATTTTCTAATGTGGTTCACAATCTTTAAAGTATCTCCTTTATCCAAGTATTTTCAAGTATTCGAAGCGTACATCATGTTTTCAATCTGCATTTTCCAAAGATCATACCATATGCTTGATTCTTTGTACATCTAGGAATAGAACATCGATTTAGACAAGTTGAGCAAAGCAAAGCAAAACAAAGCACATGATTGATCCTTGGTTCAATTACCTCTGGTTATGGTGCCAGGAACGGTTGAACCTTGTACTGACAAGCGAGTCTTATTTCTCAGAATTTTCCCGTATTTTAAAATGGAGGTGAGTTATTTTCAAATTTTTTTTCAATGGTCAGTTTGACTTGCAAAAGTAAAATTTTGTGATGATAACAGGTTTATTTTTTAAAAAGACTAGTAAAATTTAAATTTTGAAAAGGAGATCAACCCAGGAGTTGTTTTTGGAAAAAACTGGTAAAAAATAAATTTTGAAAAGGAGATCAACCCAGGGGTTGTTTTTGAAAAAGACTGGTAAAAATTTAATTTTGAAAAGGAGATCAACCCAGGGGTTATTTTTGGAAAAGATGGGTAAAAATTAAATTTTGAAAAGGAGATCAACCCAGGGGTTGATTTTAAAAAAAAAATGGTTCAAAACTAGTTTTTGTAAAAGGAGATAAACACGAGGGTTGATTTTGAAAAGATGATCAATGCGAGGGTTGAATTTGAAAAATGATCAAAAAAATGATCAACACGAGGGTTGATTTTGAAAAATGACCAACACGAGGGTTGAATTTGAAAATGATCAACACGAGGGTTGATTTTAAAAAATGACCAACACGAGGGTTGATTTTAAAAAATGATCAACACAAGAGTTGATTTTGAAAAATGATCAACATGAGGGTTGATTTTGAAAAATGATCAACGCGAGGGTTGATTTTGAAATGACCAGTTCGAAAATAGTTTTTGGAAAAGAGGATCAATACGAGGGTTGGTTCAGAAAAAACTGACAAAAAAATAGTTTTGATAAAAAGACTCAATCCTAGGATTGACTTTGACATGGACTAGATTGAAAACTAGTTTTGATAGGAAGACTCAACCCAAGGGTTGATCTCGAAAATGACTGTTGCTTTGAAAGCCCTCGGTGACCATGATGGGGATTTTGTAAAATTTTTCAAAAATTTACATTTTTGGAGAGACCCCTATAGGTAATCCTATCGCTCTCATGAATGATGTCAGGATTGTCCCTTATCCTGAAGGAGAAAAAGAAGGAAATTGATAAAAATTTGAGAATTGACGAAAGTTGATAAAAGATTTTGTTTGGTCCTGCCTGCATACAAGACGTTTGAAATAAAGACAAGTTTTCAAAAGATGCTCCAATATAACAGGGGAAAAGGATATTGAAGAATGCTTTCTGAAGATAACTGGGCAACAAGCTTCTTGATTGATTCTGGAGGCATTTTGAAAGACGTCACTGAAATTCCACTAGAGGGGGGGTGAATAGTGAAATATGATAAAGATCGATAAAATAAAATAATTAAGCAATAAGGCACAACAGATAAAACACAGAATTTATATTGGTTCGGTCAGTATCTAGACCTACATCCAGTCCCCAAGCAAACCACTTGAGCTTTCCACTATAACATTCGAGTCATCGGATAAATAGTACAACACCCTCTTCCTCAGAGGTCTTCTTCTCTCAACAGAGAAGGAAAACACCCTCTTTCACAGAGGTCTTCTTCTCTCAACAGAGAAGGACAACACCCTCTTTCACAGAGGTCTTCTTCTCTCAACAGAGAAGGGCAACACCCTCTTTCACAGAGGTCTACTTCTTTCAACAAAGAAGGAATACAGTGAATAACAGAGTTACAATACTTTCTATAGAACCTTCAGAATGATATGAATTCACGAATGAAGGATTCTCAGAATGTTCTGTTTGTCACTCAGAGGATACTCTTTGTCAAAGAGTTGGACTTGACTTTTTCTCTTTTCTTTCTTTCCTTTTTCTCTTTCTTTTTCAAGGCTCTCTTTTCAAATATCGAATAGGAATATTTCTCGTTGTAAGCTCACACGTCTATTCTATTCCATTCATTGAATAGTTTATTTGAGTGTGTTTATATAGCTTTTAAAAAGTAGTCATTACATTTTGGAATTGTAACTTTTTGAAATGTGAAATGTTATGTCATTTCAAAAATATCTTTTAGAGAAATTCGAGAATGCCTTTTTCCATAAAAGTAAAATAGAGGGTACACTAGTCGTTGTAATATTTTAGGTAATACATATTTTATGTAAAAAGTCTATTTCTTACAATAGTACATTGAACGTTGGGTTGTAGTTTTGTCTTTATTCTAATTAATGATTTGAGGTACATTAGTACTTATTTGCTTTAAATGAGTGTAAGTACAATGAGTGCTTTGAGATATTTATTTGTACATAGTCATGTCAAGTGTTTTCTTTATGTTGTGTTTTTCAAAGTCTCCAGAGAGAATGAGGACCAAAAAGAAGGTCGACATTCTTTGAGAAGGATATTAACAAGGATTTGTTATAGGAGGTATTTAATGCTTTGTAAAGAGAATGATGACTTCAAGTAAGTCGACATTCTATGGTTATAAAAAAGGTAACTAGAGTCCTTTCAAAAACATATTTTATTTGTTTTTCTTTTGTGTAGCCGATTTATGTTTTTGTCTTCTTATATAAAAAAACATTTCTTTAAAGAAGGTAACTAAAGTCTTTTCAAAAACATATTTTATTTGTTTTTCTTTTGTATAGCCGATTTATGTTTTTGTCTTCTTCTTATATTAAAAAAACATTTCTTTAAAGAAGGTAACTAAAGTCTTTTCAAAAACATATTTTATTTGTTTTTCTTTTGTAGCCGATTTTATGTTTTTGTCTTTTTCTTACATTTCTTTTTCATGTTGTCTTGTATATAGTGTAAGGTACAATTATTACATGACAAAATATCTTTTTCATAAAAGGTTGTAAGAAGGTACAATTATTGGTTTTCAAAAAGGAGCTTTTTGAAACTATCATATACTTTTATGATATAGTGTTTATGAATGAGTATGTAATATGCAATATGCAAGTTCCTTAAGGTTCTGTTACATATGACTCTAAAGAAGAAAAAAGTCTTCATCTTGAGGTAGCCGATCTCTTCATTTGAACTTTAGGAATGCATGGCTCATCAAGCTTTTTCTTCAAGGAGTATGATTGCACCATATTTGTACTTGAACAGGAAGTCTCCATCCTTATTGGGTGAGATATCCTTGCATCAAATACTCGTTAGATTTATGGCAAAACATATTCAGTCATAATATAACATTTTTCAAGAGGACATATTATCATATCATATAAAATCAAATGAGACAGTGTATCATATTATGTGACATCAAAACAGAGTTTCTCAACATTCTCCCCCTTTTTGATGATGACAAAATATGCTCCCCCTGTCAAAAAGACATTATGCATAGAAATAATAATATGATAAAAATTTGAAAAATGTTTAAAGAGAGTATTTCTCCAATAATGGAGACAAGTTTTCTCCCCCTTTGTCATGGACAAAAAGGAAGGGATCAGAGTAAGAGAGTTATTACAGACCAAATATTACAGTCCAAAAGTAATTAAAAGTTATTACAGACCAAAAAAAATGAGTTTATCTCGAAGGTGGAGGAGGTGAATGTGTTCGGTCGGCACGATTCCGCTTGCGAGTCTACTGCAACAGGGCTTGATTATGAAGGATTCGATCCTGAGAGTGCTCGATATCCATCATAGCAGAAAAGTAATTGAAGGAGGATGTTGGATCTGCTTCATCAGAGTCGGGCATGTGCAGGGACCTTAGATTGAAGGTGGTACCATCGAGGACTTGAGAGGGACGGAGGATGACTTCGTTGTGAAGGGGTACTTTGAAGTATTTGAGAATGGAAGTTATGAAACACCCAAAAAGGAGAGGCTCGAATTTTTGATACCGAATAAAAAGGTCGAAAAGAATGGATGACCAGTTTATCGGAAGAGAAGAAAAAATTGCGTAGATGAGAAGAGAGATTTTTCGAGGAACTAATCCCTGGCGGGGAAGCTTGGGATAGATGTTGTGGAGAAGAATCTGGGCAAGTAATTGAGCATGAGGTTGGAGATTCCTCATGTGCCATGGAAGTTGGTAGCAGTTGGTGCAGAGAAGTATTTTTCGAAGTACCGATCGTTCGATTGGTACTATGGTGTTAAGGTCGGTACCAGTGGAAGGTAGGTTAAAAATTCTACCTAGGTCGGAAGCATCGAAAATCATCAGCTTTCCTCGGACTTTGCTGGTGATTGAGGTTTGTTCATGATCAGTAGAGAAGTTGGTATAAAACAGTTGAACTAGTTCGGGATAATAGGCAGCTTGGGATGAAGATCCTAGTAGAGGTTTGAGTTCAGGGAGATAGGTGTCTAAGTCAAAGAGCATGAAGTCGTCAAAGTTAACCAATTTACCTTCATGAATGGGGCGAGAGCATAGTAAGTTGTAATTGTGAAACAAATCTGGATACCTTAGATCTGCTGCAGTAATCACATTGTTGGAGGAGGAAGAGGCCATTGCAAGAGTTTGTAAGAAAAAAAAGGACTAAGGAGGGCGAGCTTGAAGTGAGTAATAGTTTGTAGGATGATAGATAGATACGAGTGGAATTGGTGCGTGTTGAACCAATCCATTAAATAGAGGAATGACAATAATTTTGATAGGTTTTGAATGACATTGGAAGTGAGTGATTTTTAGAATTTAGTCAAATAAGGAAATCCGTGAGAAGTAAGTTAAGAGGCTTGTGAATGACAAATCAAATCAAGTTTGGAGGATAGTGTATTATATTTGAGAAGAAGTCAAGGAGGACATGATTTTGAATTATTCTTTTATATAAGAAAGAGCTATCATGTGAAAGTTTTATCGAATTGTGAGTTTGTGTCATGTATGGAGTGACTTGATGTGTGATAAAGTCAAAAGAGTGAATTTTTCTATGGTTTTTTAAAGATTTTCGAGAGATGAGGTGAAATAATGGCCTAATAAAAACAAATATCCTTTTATAAGATGTTTCTACTTTATGGAGAGTATTCGTGAAGAATGTGTTTGGAATAAGACAAATAGAGATGTGTGAGTGACATAAGATGAAGTTTTTCTTGAGGACAAGTTTTTAATGAATCTTGATTGGAGAGAAAGATATACAATATGAAAAAGGTCATGATTGCTAAAGACGATAATTGATTGTACATAGGCTATGATATAGTAGATGATATAGTAAAAATTTACGTGAAATGTAGTAACAAAAAGATTGATGGATAAATAATCAAATTTTTGACCCAAGTTTTAGAGAAGTATATTGATAGGACAAAGAAAGAGATATATCATTTGAATATGAGGAATATACTATTCTGTTGAAGATCGGCTAGCCTATCGTGAGAGAGAGGAGTGATGATGATGGAAAGAAGAAGATATTTTGATTAGACATAAAGTTGTTTTGAGAGAAACAAAGAGAAACTCGTGAAGAGAGAGAGAGAGAGAGAGAAAAAGTGAGAAATGATGGCCTATTAAAACAAGAAACAAGTGGGTGTTATTAAAATATAATGCATGGGTTGAAGTGTAGAAGATTGTTATTCGTATGAGGGGTTTTCACAAGAGGACAAAAGGTGATGAAAGGATGTTATGAGATGAGTGATATGAAAGAGTGTCATAATTACTTATATTTAAAGAAGGTAGTACTCATGGGTATGCGTGGAGGAGGATAGGACAAAGTGTGATTATTAATGTGTACTTGAAAGGTGACAAAATGAAAGACATAAAGAATGTGTTGTTATTCATAGAAGTTTTGGTTTGAGGAACAAGGTTTTTGGAGGAATTCGATTGAAGGAGTTCATAGTTTCTTTAGGAAAATAGTAAAGAAGTCAAAGTTATGAATGGAGATTCAAATCGTATGTGTGTGAGAGAGAAAAGTAACTAAAGTAACTATATAGTAAAGAGAAAGTCAAGTTAAGAGAAACAATAATTATGAAAGTGATGTGAAAGATGATGTGACAAGAGGTAGAATGTACTTTGACATGAAGTTTCAACTTTTAAGGCAATTTGTGGTATTCGAGACCCTTAGAAATGATTCTTTTGTAAAAATAAAAAATTGTAAAAGGAAGACACGATTAAAAGTTCTTTTATTATCCCTATTAAGATGAATTTAGTAAATATTATGAACTCGAGTGAACTTAATATTTTAGTTTTATATATCATTCAATTTACATATACCTAGTTCTCTTCTTATTCTTATAAAATCTTCATTTTTTAAAGGTTTAGTAAAGATGTCTGCTAGTTGTTTATCTGTGGGTATAAATTCTAGTTTAATTATATTATTTAAGACTTGTTCTCTTAGAAAGTGATGTCTAATTTGAATGTGTTTAGTTCGAGAATGTAAAACAGGATTTTTGGAAAGGTTTATAGCACTTGTGTTATCACATAAAATAGTTGTATTTTCGAATTTTAAACCAAAATCTTTCAAAGTTTGTTTCATCCAGATGACTTGTGTACAGGCTAGGCTAGCAGCAATGTATTCGGCTTCAGTAGTTGATAAGGATACACAGTTTTGTTTCTTACTGAACCATGATACTAGTGAGTGCCCTAGCATATGACATGTTTCACTTGTGCTTTTTCTGTCAGATTTACTTCCAGCAAAGTCAGCATCGCTGTATGAGATTAGATCAAATGTAGAGGATTTTGAATAGAATAATCCAAAATCAACTGTGTCTTTTAAATATCTCATTATTCTTTTTACAGCTTTAAGATGTGATTCTTTTGGATTTGACTGAAATCTAGCACACAAGCAAACACTGAACATAATATCTGGACGGCTAGCAGTTAAATAAAGAAGTGATCCTATCATACCTCGGTATACCTTTGTATCAACAGACTTACCATCTTCATCTTTGTCCAAAACAGTAGTAGTGCTCATAGGAGTTATTTTTTAAGCAGTTGAGTTCATGTTGAACCTCTTCAGAAGTTCACGAGCATACTTAGATTGATTGATGAAAACTCCATCCTTGGTTTGCTTAATATGCAGTCCAAGAAAGTAGGTGAGTTCTCCCATCATACTCATTTCAAATTCTTTCTGCATTGACTTAGAAAATTCTTCACAAAGAGTGTTGTTAGAAGATCCAAAGATGATATCGTCTACATATATTTGAACAATTAGGGTATGATTATTCACTATTTTTATAAATAATGTAGAGTCTGCTTTGCCTACAAAAAAACCAGTTTATAACAAAAAGGTTTTAAGTCTATCATACTAAGCACGAGGTGCTTGTTTTAAACCATACAAAGCACGTTTGAGTTTGAACACATGATCTGAATATTGTTCATTTTCAAATCCTGGAGGTTGTTTTACATAAACTTCTTCATTTATGAAACCATTTAAGAAAGCACTTTTAACATCCATTTGATATAATTTGAAATCCATATAGCTTGCATATGCTAAAAACTTCTAATAGATTCAAGTCTAGCAACAGGAGAAATGTTTCATCAAAATCAATACCTTCCTCCTGGTTGTATCCTTGAGCTACTAGTCTGGCCTTGTTTCTTATAACATTACCTGTTTCGTCTAGCTTGTTTCTGAAGATCCATCTTGTCTCAATGATTGGATGATCCTTTGGTCTAGGTACAAGATCCCAAACTTCATTTCTTTGGAATTGATTCAGTTCTTCAGTCATGGCTAGCATCCAGAACTCATCAATGATGGATTCATCAATCTTCTTTGGTTCAAGTTGAGAAATAAATGCCATATTTGCAATACGTTCTAACTGAGCTCTAGTCTGAACCCCCTTTGTTAGTTCTCCCAAAATCTGCTTTTGAGGATGATCTTTGATATCGACAAATGTTCTTTGATGATCATCTTCATTAGACTTAGCTGTGTTATCTAAAAATAAATCTGTACTTTCAACATCATCATCATTAGTTTGCTTATGAACAGATTGATCAATAGATTCACAAAAACTAACATGCATAGATTCTTCAATAGTATTATGACTCTTATTGAAAACTCTGTATGCTTTACTATGACTTGAATATCCTAAGAATATGCCTTCAACAGATTTAGCATCAAACTTATCCAGGCTATCTTTTGTGTTTAGGATAAAGCATTTACATCCAAAGACTTTGAAATAGTCTATTCTTGGAGTTCTATCATAGAATAGTTCATAGGGAGTTTTATTTAATAAGGGTCTATTGAGAAATCTATTTGTTATGTAGCATGCAGTATTAACAGCTTCTGCCCAAAAAGATTTAGCAAGATTATTGTGTTGGAGCATAGTCCTGGCCGATTCCTGAAGGGTTCTATTCTTTCTTTCTACTACACCATTTTGAGGTGCAGCTCTAGGAAAGGCAAAGTTATGAGAAATACCATGCAAGTTACAAAAATTTACAAAGAGTTCATTTTCAAATTCTCCTCCATGGTCACTACGGATTTTAACAATAGAACAAGATTTTTCATTTTGTAATTTTTTACATAAGATTTCAAACTGACAAAACGTGTCACTTTTGTTTTTCAAAAATATTACCCAAGTAAATCTTGAGTAATCATCTACAATGACAAAAGCATATCTATTATGATTAAGGCTAGCTACCCTAGAAGGACCAAAAAGGTCCAGGTGGAGAAGCTCTAAAGGTCTTTTACTTGAAATGACATTTTTTGATTTGAAAGAAGATTTTGACAGTTTTCCTAATTAACATGCATCACAAAAATAATCCTTTTTAAAAGATATGTTGGGTAACCCACGTACTAACTTATCTTTAGCTAATTTTGACATGTATTTAGAATTGACATGACCCATTCTCATGTGCCATAGATGTTGAGTGTCATTATTAGCTATGAGGCAATGTTCTGTGATGTTTTCTAGGTATAGTTCATATATATTATTCTTTCTTATACCTTTTAAGATGATGTTTTCGTTGGTGTCTGCTATGAGGCATGCATTATGATTAAAGCTAACATTATAACCTGTGTCACACATTTGACTGATACTTAGTAGGTTATGTTTTAAGCCTTTAACAAGAAGAACGTCTTTGATAAGAGGTCTGTCTATGTTACCAATATTACCAATGCCAATTATCAAACCTTTGTTGTTTTCTCCAAAGGTGACGGTTCCTCCTTCTTTATGATGAAGAATAGCAAAAAGGTCTGGATGTCCTGTCATGTGTTTTGAACATCCACTGTCTAGAATCCATCTGTTCTTCTTATTTGGAGCCGAACTTTCGTTTGCCATGAAGCACATATTTGCAGTTTCGGCTTCATCATCACTTGACTCTTCACTACTGGATGGTTCTGAATCATCCCATTGAGCATGCAGAGCCTTTTTCTTGAAGAACCTCTTCTTTGGTTCCTCAGTCTTGGACTTTCTTTTGAGAAGGGGACAGTCACGTCTTAAGTGGCCTGGCTTATTACACTGAAAGCACATGGGATCTTTTTTAGGATCTTTTCTTTCCTTGTGCCTGTTTGGAAGCCGGTTCCTTCTCATGAAGCGCTGGAATTTTCTGGTAAGTAGCGCAATTTCTGATTCTTTATCTGAGTCTTCATTCTCAGATAGGGCTGGGAAAGCTAGAGTTTTCTTTACTGGTTGCTCTTCTTCCCTTTTTTCTTTCATGTGGACTTCATAGGCCATAAGATTGCCTATTAAGTCGTCCAAAGTAAGATTAGATAAATCTTGAGCTTCTTCAATGGTTGTAGTCTTTTTCTCCCAATCAGTTGTGAGAGATCTCAAGATTTTCTTCACCTTTTCAGTCTGGGAATATGTTACACCCAGAGATTTCAGATCGTTGGTGATGTTGGTGAATCTGGTAAACATCTCTGTGATGGGTTCATCTTTGTTCATTTTGAACAACTCATATTTTCTAATAAGAGATGAAATTTTGGCTTCTTTCACTTTGTTGGTTCCTTCATGAATAACTTCCAAAGAATGCCAAATATCATATGCAGATTCACATATAGATATTCTATTGAATTCGTTTTGATCAATGGCACAATATAAGTCATTCATAGCCTTTGCATTTAGGTTTGCCATTTTCTTTTCTTCATCAGACCATAAGCTATAGTCTGCGGATGAAGATGTGTATGGATGCTCAACAATTTTCCATACAGCAAAATCTATGGATTTGAGAAATATAGCCATTCTGCACTTCCAGTATCCATAGTTGGAGCCATTGAAGAAAGGTGGACGAGATGCGTGTTGACCTTCAATATCACGAGCATAGGAAGTAGATGCCATTTGTGCTGGAAGACTTGTTACGTCGAAACCAGCAAACCTGCTCTGATACCAAATGAAATTCTACTAGAGGGGGGGGGTGAATAGTGAAATATGATAAAGATCGATAAAATAAAATAATTAATCAATAAGGCACAACACATAAAACACAGAATTTATACTGGTTCGGTCAGTATCCAGACCTACATCCAGTCCCCAAGCAAACCAATTGAGCTTTCCACTATAACATCCGAGTCACCGGATAAATAGTACAACACCCTCTTCCTCAGAGGTCTTCTTCTCTCAACAGAGAAGGACAACACCCTCTTTCACAGAGGTCTTCTTCTCTCAACATAGAAGGACAACACCCTCTTTCACAGAGGTCTTCTTCTCTCAACAGAGAAGGGCAACACCCTTTTTCACAGAGGTCTACTTCTTTCAACAAAGAAGGAATACAGTGAATAACAGAGTTATAATACTTCCTATAGAATCTTCAGAATGATATGAATGCACGAATGAAGGATTCTCAGAATGTTTTGTTTGTCACTCAGAGGATACTCTTTGTCAAAGAGCTGGACTTGACTTTTTCTCTTTTCTTTCTTTCCTTTTTCTCTTTCTTTTTCAAGGCTCTCTTTTCAAATATCGAATAGGAATTTTTCTCGTTGTAAGCTCACACGTCTATTCCATTCCATTCATTGAATAGTTTATTTGAGTGTGTTTATATAGCTTTTAAAAAGTAGTCGTTATATTTTGGAATTGTAACTTTTTGAAATGTGAAATGTTATGTCATTTCAAAAATATCTTTTAGAGAAATTCGAGAATGCCTTTTTCCATAAAAGTAAAATAGAGGGTACACTAGTCGTTGTAATATTTTAGGTAATACATATTTTATGTAAAAAGTCTATTTCTTACAATAGTACATTGAACGTTGGGTTGTAGTTTTGTCTTTATTCTAATTAATGATTTGAGGTACATTAGTACTTATTTGCTTTAAATGAGTGTAAGTACAATGAGTGCTTTGAGATATTTATTTGTACATAGTCATGTCAAGTGTTTTCTTTATGTTGTGTTTTTCAAAGTCTCCAGAGAGAATGAGGACCAAAAAGAAGGTCGACATTCTTTGAGAAGGATATTAACAAGGATTTGTTACAGGAGGTATTTAATGCTTTGTAAAGAGAATGATGACTTCAAGTAAGTCGACATTCTATGGTTATAAAAAAGGTAACTAGAGTCCTTTCAAAAACATATTTTATTTGTTTTTCTTTTGTGTAGCCGATTTATGTTTTTGTCTTCTTCTTATATAAAAAAACATTTCTTTAAAGAAGGTAACTAAAGTCTTTTCAAAAACATATTTTATTTGTTTTTCTTTTGTATAGCCGATTTATGTTTTTGTCTTCTTCTTATATTAAAAAAACATTTCTTTAAAGAAGGTAACTAAAGTCTTTTCAAAAACATATTTTATTTGTTTTTCTTTTATAGCCGATTTTATGTTTTTGTCTTTTTCTTACATTTCTTTTTCATGTTGTCTTGTATATAGTGTAAGGTACAATTATTACATGACAAAATATCTTTTTCATAAAAGGTTGTAAGAAGGTACAATTATTGGTTTTCAAAAAGGAGCTTTTTGAAACTATCGTATACTTTTATGATATAGTGTTTATGAATGAGTATGTAATATGCAATATGCAAGTTCCTGACGGTTCTGTTACATATGACTCTAAAGAAGAAAAAAGTCTTCATCTTGAGGTAGCCGATCTCTTCATTTGAACTTTAGGAATGCATGGCTCATCAAGCTTTTTCTTCAAGGAGTATGATTGCACCATATTTGTACTTGAACAGGAAGTCTCCATCCTTATTGGGTGAGATATCCTTGCATCAAATACTCGTTAGATTTATGGCAAAACATATTCAGTCATAATATAACATTTTTCAAGAGGACATATTATCATATCATATAAAATCAAATGAGACAGTGTATCATATTATGTGACATCAAAACAGAGTTTCTCAACAGTCACCTCTCGCAAAAAGACATTTTGCAAAAAGAAAAGGAAGCAAAGAAGATGGCACCAAGTTATGAGGAAAATTGAAAATTTTACTGATGCATTGAAGAAAGAGTGACAGATCAAAGAAAGAAATGAGATTACATTGTCCCTTTAAATCGACAAAAAGAAAAATGAGAAATGAGAAGGCACTGGCATTGTTAGTTTCTCGAATGATCAGGGAAAGGCTCGGTGAGGACTGTTGGTTGGTCCTCTTCTTCATCTTCAACAAGGAGATTCTTGTGAATGCAGTCTTGAACGATATTTTTGAAGACAAAGCAGTGGTTGTTGTCATGTCCTACTGCCTGATGGAATTTGTAGAACTAATTCATGAATATTCCCATGATCGTGGGAGGGTACGTGGCTCTTGGGAGTTTTACTAATCGCTTGGTCAACATGTATTCAAGGACTTCTTCGAGCAACTGCTCTAAGAGAGTAAACTTGCGGTCTCTACCCCAACTGTCACACTTTATCTTTTCCTTTTGTTGAAGGTTGGACTGCACCGACTTGTTCTGCTTAGAAGACTTCTCTCCTTGAGTTGTAAGGTTGTTCTTGCTACCTTTGTTGTTATTGCTGTCAGAGTTGGTGGAGAAGGCGAGATTTGTCTTCTTCTTTGAATCTTGGCTGCTTTTGACAAAGGTGATGCCCTCACAGACTCCACTCTCTATTCCCATTGCAAGCCATTCGGCTTGTTCAATGAGCTCAATAAAAGATTTGGAAGGCAAAGTGAAAATAAGGCTTCTTAGAGGCTACAAGAAGTTGTTCAGGATAATCTGGAGCATGTGTTCCTCTGAGATGGGGTTTCTCATTTTATTGCAGGTTCCTCGCCCCCTACGAATGAAGTCTCTAGCCTTCTTGTTGTCTTTCTGCTTAATATTGCAGAGATGATTGAGGGTTGGTAGAGCCTTAGTGTTGAACATAAAACGTTTGATGAACAAGTTGACCACTTTATCAAACACTTTTAGCTCGATGGGGTTGATGTGCTCGACATACCATTTTGTTGTTGTGCCTTCTAGACTGTGCGTAAAGCCTATGAATAAGGCCATGTTGTCCCTTTTGAACCAACTGCACTCTGTAAAGAACAGGGCCAAATGGGCTTTGGGATTGCCAGTCCCATCAAACTTAATGAATTTATGAGGAAGGTCTTCCAGACTGTCATCCCCTTCGAGGCCATCATAGAAATCCTCGCTGGTGTAAACTCTCTTGCCTTTGTCCCGAGCTTGCAGATCTTTGATCATGAGAGTCATCTCTTTTAATTGTAACTGGATCAAATCTTCCATTGGGATCTGAAATTTGGGTTTGTTTACGGACTCAAGCTCCTTAATGATTTTCTTAGACTGATATAGAGGGTTTTGAAAAAATGTAGGCTACTCTTCCTCTAAGTTTTCTCTTGCTGAATGTCTTTTTAGAAGCATTGTCTTGCTGAATTTTGCTTCTTTATGGGCTTTCCCTTGGTTCTGCTCTTGGAAGATGCCTTCCTTGGACCCGATCCAGCCTCCTCTGCTATCATTTTTGCCATCATTTTCTAAAATAAATTGTACATGGATCCGATCCAACCTCCTTTGCTATCATTTTCAACATCATTTTCCACTTTTTGATCATGTCCCCTAGATGATCTGCGAGAATTAATTTCTTCTGCATTGTTGTACTGTGGAGGAACTGTCTTCTTTCCAGACCTTGTTTGAACCATATCCAATGTTGATGCTTTCTCTGCAGAATAAAGGAATGGTTTAAACTGAAGAAAAAAAAGAAATTTTGAAAGAAGAAAGATGATGAGAAGGATGATGAAGGAAACATTTGAGAATCGGGTTGACAATTTAAAAAAAAATATCCCATCACCGGGGATTGAGTCATAACGGAAGTTGTGATGATTGTGTTATCACTCCCATAAAGGAAGTAAACAACTGAAAATACGCCTTGTTACCCAGGCAGGGTCACCAACCATGATGAAAGAACAAAAGATTTGGGCTAACAATTTTCCACTACAATGATTAGGGAATTT
Organism: Nuphar pumila; assembly: GCF_984573655.1. Taxonomy (NCBI): domain Eukaryota; kingdom Viridiplantae; phylum Streptophyta; class Magnoliopsida; order Nymphaeales; family Nymphaeaceae; genus Nuphar; species Nuphar pumila. The sequence continues at coordinate 94,334,384 of NC_143256.1, forward strand.
ATTGAAAAAATATGAGGAAAACAAGGTGAAGAGATTTGAAAATAGATAATAGGATTGAAAATTGAAGGATTTAAAATCTAGGAGAAAAAAATACACAATTTGAGGAAAATAGCAGGCAAGACCAGATAGATCGAGATCCAGAATGATGAGAAAGGAAAAAGGTATCTGTCTGGGTTTTTTAAAATAAGGAAATTTTTTGAAAAACTCTCCGAGGATTTTTAGAAAATTGGAAAGAGGAAAATATACACTTGGATTTTAAAAATAGAGAGAAAATTCTGAAAGAGGTATCCAGGGTTTGAGATAATTGTTGAAAAATTATGAGAAAATATAAGGAAAATAAACGAAAATAGTTGAGATATAATCACATCCTGCACAATACAAGTATACACATACAACTTTCTCTAAAGGATGACTCTATCATGCAAATTTTTGAAAGAGCTTGTAGGACCCTAATCCTAACTCTAAGGCTTAGATCATCGGAGTCCAATCAAGATATGCTGATATACTCAAGCTAAAGCTCAAAATACATGGCAGAAAAATATCTTCGGCTCTAAGGTAATGGTTTTCCAACATCCTTGAGCGTCTACTGATATACTTTGGACTATGGCCCTTAGTACGTGGCTGGGGGGGTATTAGCCCAAATAAGTGGCCTAGTTATGAGGCTTTTTCCCAAACTATGGTTCAGTGAGAAAGCCCAACAACATGAAGACCGGGACAATATAGGTAGGAGATGTTTTTAGAAATATGATTAGCATGCAAGAAAATCAAATGTCTCTAATGCAAAGTCCTAAAGAGATAGAATTTAAAAATTTCTAAGAAGCATACACTTGCATACATGTTTTGCATTCAATCCCTAGATTGAGGAGGATTGTATTAGACCTAAGTCTAAATGAATATGAATAAATCTCCTCAATTTGGTCCTATCAAACCATACTTAAGCCTATATGCATTAAATGTCAGTTGGGTCAGAGTCTAGGCTCCTAAGTTTTGCATAAAAATAAAGCTGACATTTATAGAATAATGACTTAGATAAATTTAAACAAGGCAAAGGCATCAATTCGATCATGCAAAGATGAGTCCCATCACGGTCGCCAAAACTGTGATCATTGAAAAAAAATTTCTTTCTTTTTAGGGAAAGAGAAAACTCTCACAAAGTCTACTTGACCTTTTGTTTTAAAATGCAGGATAATTCTGAATAATGGGACTCGCCTGTCAGTACGAGGTTCAACCGTTCTTGCGCCATAACCAGGGGTAATCGAACCAAGGATCAACCTTATGATTTGCTTTGCTCAACTTGTCTAAATCGATGTTCTATTCCTAAATGCACAAAGAGTCAGACATGTGCTATGAATTTCAGAAAATGTTGATTGAAAACATGATGTATGCTTCAAATATTGAAAAATACTTGGAGAAGGGATGATTGAAAATCGTGAATCATATTTTAGAAGTCTTTTTGAATAAGTAAAAATCGATTTTTGAAGAAAAGGAAATCTTTTTGAGAAAATTGAATTCTGGAGAAAGACTTAGAGAAAATCGATTTTTGTTGAGATTGGATTAGAAAACATTCAAAGGTATGGGTGTGTCGCCCTGTAAAAGTCTTTTCATGATGCAGTCTAACCTAGATGAATTAATGCAATTGACAAAAATATTTTCTGAAGAATTTGAGAAAAATCTTTGAAAAAGAGATTTTTGTGCCTTATAGAATTTAGATGAAATAAATTCTTTACATATCCCTGACTATGGCCACAAATACGTATTGAATATATCTCATTTGATTCTGAAATGGGTAAATACTTAGAAAAGTTTGGAAAATATGCTATGATTTCTGAAAATGCCTAAGAGTGTAGGCCATTTGTGGCTTAAAAAAAGATGATAAATCTGAGTTTTGTTCGTATTCTAACTATAGGCACAAATACGAAACCCACCGAGTTTATCAACTCCTTAGAAGCTAATGCACGTGTCATTCATGTAGACCATGGTAGATTTGAATATACATGAATCATCATCCATCACACATTAATATTATTTAAAGAAATAAACTATATGCAATGCAGCCCTATTCTGAGCAGAAAATTAAATTCTTATTCCAAAGTTTACAATTTATATTTTATGTCAATGATAAATTGAAATAAAGAATAAAGAAAATATAGCCTTGAGTATCTCTGCAAAATTAGCAAATTTGTTAATGGAGATATGTCAGCTTTTCGAGATTTATCCAGCCATATCTAGAAATTACTGGATTTGTCCTGATATAAGCCTTTTTCCATGCTTCTCTGAGATAAACATAATAAAAGATGATACAAAATTGAATAAATAATAAAAATAAACAACTTTAAAATTCAGAATTTATGGAAAAATGACCAAAATGCCTCTGAAAACAAGACTATGGTCTTGAAATCAGGGTTTTCAGAAAATTTTTTTGTAAAACTTTTAATTCAGAGATCAAACGGATTCAAATCAACACTAAATCGGGTGTGGAGCACCCTAGCATGATTATGAACATGAAAAACCCTAAAAATATAAAAAGTTTCCTAAAAAAATCAAAATATCATAAAAATATCAATTTTTGCCTATGTTTTAGTTGAATCGGGACTCTGCGGGCATCCTATTTTTATGATTTAATCAGATAATGATTCAAACTAATTTTAAAATCTATAAAAATTGATATAAACACTTTTAATAACCCTAAAATTAAAATGAAATTGAGAAATTTTATTTTTGATATTATTTTGATATGAAAATTAAATAAAACTCTAAAATATGCAATTTTGCCCGCGGGCACGTATCTGTCATAGTGTTAGACCCGAATCAGGCATCAAACAATAATGAAAAATAGTGAAATTTTACGTGAAGAAACTAGACAGATAAACACAAATATTCCTATTTACAGATCAGAAAAAGCATCTCTGGTTATGGAGATATAGTTTCAACAATATACGCTTGATTCCAGCTTATACATAATGAGTTGAAATAAATAGATCCGATTTCGGGTGTAGGGAAATATAGAAAACTATATTAAAAAATTATAAATTTTTTCCAGATGACAGTAAACATACAGATGAAGATACTCCTATTTTATGGATCATCGATCAAATCTCCGGTTAGGGAAGTACGATCTACACAAGTTGATTTAGGGTTTAAACAATGCATAGCAGGCTCTATAAAATAGATTCTAATTTATGATAGAGTAAAAATAGAAAACAATTGTATAAAAATTTTAATTTTTTCAGAATATACTAGAGATCATGGCAAACCCACTGCTTTTTACGGATCATCGATCGGATCTTCGTTGAAGGAGATATCACCTCGAGAAGCCTCTCTTGATTTCATATAGCATTTTCGCGGTTCAAGAATCATAGTTCGGTTTCTGATTTTTTTTAGCAGAGTTAGATAACTGAAAATAATCCAAATTTTTTATGAAAGGTCACTGATACACGCATGGATCTACCCTAAAAAAATTATATTTTTTTGACAGAAAAATGCACATGAAATAACGTTGTTCCCGCATGCCCAAAATCGAGATTTGCATATTATTGATAAAGCATGAACAACCCTAATCTAAACATGAAAAATAATAAAGAAAACTTGTAAATAACATAACAAATTTAGATTTGATGCTTGAATAAGTAAAACAAATATAAGCATAATAAAATAATAAAAAAAATCAGGGAAAAACATGGTTGGAATTTGATTTAGCCTCTAAAAGAGGGATTCGACCCATCGAACAGTCGAATCTCGATCTTTTTTGGGCGTTTGATATAATAAGCATATTACCAAAGATCCTAATGGATCAAAATCATTTGAAATACCATATATAATCAATGGATCATGTTCTTGGCACCTTCATACAATTTTTTAAAGGAAAGCAATAAAAAAATCCAAGCAAGAGGGGCAGTAATGGCCATTTTGATGAAATAGATAATAAAAAAAAGAATAAAACAACAAAAAAATGGCTAAGGCACTCACCTTGGGCTGCTGCAACAATGAAGGAAGGAGGGGCTGCTGGAGGAGAGAGAAGGAGCAAGAAAAGCAATGAGAGAGAGAGAGAGCATAGGTCGACCTCCCCCCTGGACCCCTTTAAATAGATTTTCAAAGCATTAAGTAAAGAGAGTCTTGATGGATTTAAAACTTTTCTTAATTGAATTAATTAGGCGGGCGGTTTTCCTTGGGAACCCAATCCTAACTAAGCTTTAATTAGTCAGCCCTAATTAAGACTCCTAATCAGACCTTAAAACAAACCCAAATGTGGTGCCACCCCTGTGGACCCATATTTGGTTTTTAAAAGCTTAAATAAAACAAAGTTAAAAACACTAAAGTAAAAATAGATTTTTTTGAAATCAACTTTGACTCTTTTAAACTTATAACATAATTAGAACACTAACTAAACCCTAGACTAATCAAAACTTTTTCAAATGTGGTGCCACCTACTGTGGGCCCCACTTGTTTTTAAAAAAATGATTTTAGAACTTTGAAAATAAAGGGGTTAAAAACAAGATTTTCAAAAAGGATTTAAAACAAAAGGTGAAAATTAAAATTCTAAATCCTCTAGAGTCCTAGATGAATTGAAAATCCCTCGAATGTGGCATCAAGAGTGTGGGCCCCACATTTGAGTTTTTAAACAGGTTAAAAAAGAGTTTTTAAAACAGATGGAAATAAAAGCAAAAGATAAAATTCGAGAAAATTAGAGTCCTAAACCAACTGGAATTCCTAACTAGAGTCCTAAAATTTTGAAACTCTTAAATTTTGTTTTTTTGAAGACAAACAAAGAGTTTTTGAAAGATTTTCTCAGATATTAGTAAAAATGAACGAAAAGACGAAACAAGGGTCAGAGTCCTAGTCAACTGGGACTCGGAAATAAAAACATAAAACTTTGAAATTTAGTTTCTGGAAAGATAAATGAAGAGGTTTTTGCAAGATTTTCTCAAAAAATGAAGTCGGGGTTAGAGTCCTAATCCAACCGAAACTCTAGAACAGAGTCCTGATCCGACTAAAACTCTAAAATTTTGACTTCTTTCAAAAGATTTTGAAAGATTTTCTTGAAAATAGGTAAAAATAGAAACAAAATATAGAGTCCTAATCTGACTGAACTCTGTGATAGAGTCCTAGTCTGACTGAAACTCTAAATTTTTGTCTTTTGAAAGTCAGATGAGAAGGTTTTTAAAAACAAGTGATAAACAAGAATAAAGGATGAAATTGGGATAGAGTCCTAATCCAATTGAAACTCTGAGATAGAGTCTGAAACTCTGAGATAGAGTCCTAATCCAACCGAAACTCTAAGATTTTGACCATAATGAAAGAAATTGATGAGGGATATGACTACCTCTGACTTAAAACCAAAATAGAATTTTGAAAAAAGTTAAAAAAGATGAAAAGACAGTCCTAAGTCAACTAAAACTCTGAAATTTGAGAAATTTAGATGAAAGAAGGGATCCTGAAGTGACACCACCTAGATGGGTCTCATTTGAGAATTGAGATCGGTTAAAATTGAGTTTAAAATGAATTCAGATCGCTTTCTAAGGAAAATATTTTGAAATAAAAGAATATAAGGTCCTAGCAAATATCGATGTAAAACCCAAGTTTTTGAAATTGATTTTAAAAAGAAAGTTTTAAAACTCGAATATGGATTGAAAGATTTTGAAAAACCAGAGTGTTGGATCTAAAAAATGACATGCAATGCAATGAAATGACATGAAATGACATGCAATGATATGAAATGATGTGAAATGATATGAAATGAGATGCAAAAGGCAAACCCTGAATGAGGGATTTGAAGTCCCAGACCCCTGACAGAGATAAAGAATTGAACATTTATGTTCAAAGGCAAAAATTGGTGATTGAAATTAAGCCAAAATGGAAATTGAATTTTGAAAATTTGAATTTGGGGCAAAATTCGGGCTCTGAATAGCCCTGGCTCAAATGTCGACCAACTGGTTCTCTGAAGGCTTCAGAGAGTAGGCCTCAGTGGCAGGAGGCACGTGTTTGTGAATAAAGGTAAAAAAATTGGGGTGTTTACAGATGCCCCTCTTTGCTACTAAGCCGGTTGAAAGCCGAGCTTGGTGGCAAAGAAAAACATACCAAATTTGGGATATAAAAATGCCCCAGTTAGAGAAATCCGACTGGGTATCAAAGAATTGATTCTGGTGGTGTTGGTAGATATGAGATGGAGAATAGAAAAGAAAATTCACCTCATCGGAATGAGGCTCAGGCTTTGCCCTTAACCTGAATGAGACGATAAATGCCTCGTGGAAGAACGAGGAGCTGCAAAAAAGGCAATGAAGATGGGGTTCCCTAAAGGCTTTGGAAAAGGGAGTTGATCTTGAGCGCCTCATGACTGAGACTAAATAGATTTTGAAAATTGGCCTTTTTGCAGAAGATGGTTTAGGTTTAACCCTTATCCTGAGAAGGGAAAAAATACCTCGTGGAAGAACGAGGTTCAGGTTTGACCCTTGACCTGAACGGGAAAATACCTCATGGAAAAATGAGGTTCAGACTTGACCCTTAACCTAAACGGGAAAAATACCTCATGGAAAAATGAGGTTCAGACTTGACCCTTAACCTAAACGGGAAAAATACCTCATGGAAAAATGAGGTTCATGCTTGACCCTTAACCTGAATGGGGGAAACAAAATTCTTGAAAGGAGAAACCATGATGAAACCTTCAGATTTTACACAATAAATCCGAGAGGGGTTTGCAAAAAGAAGAAAATGAGGTCCTTAAAGCTTGAAAAGGGGTTGATCTTGGGCATCTCATTACTGAGACTAAGTGGCTTTTAAAACAATAACCTTTTGCAAAAACAATTCAACCCTTACACTAAACGAAAACTGTCTATGGTGGGATAGTGGGGAGCACAAGAAAGTGTGCAAATCTGAGAGCCCAAGCGCTCAGATAAAAATCAAGAAGGAAAGAATCTTGAAAACTCGTGTCATCAAGTCCTAAAGAGGGATAAAAACAATACCAGGATATATCAAAATGAACATCAAACTCTCACTTCATGTCGGGATAGCTGAAAAATATTGCCAATAAGATAAAAAATCTAGTTGATTCAAAATAATTGAAAGTAAGCACATTTGTGCGAAAAATATTCCCTCTTCTACCTAGAGTATTACCTCCAACCGGGCTAACTCCGTAGAATCTAGAATCAAAATTAAATTATTTCTGTTGAGTTTCTTCAAGGAAGCTATCCATTTCTTTGATATGAAAAAAAAAGAAAATCTGTTCTCAGTATCATGAAAGCAATTGATGAAAAGATATTGATAAAAGAATTTCCCATGAATAAAGAAGATTCTTGGCAGTTTGATATCTATGGTTTACCCATGATGATCTTTGTGCACTCTTTTGAGACATAAAAAGTAAGCTCTCTTGGGATTTGGCAAGAATTTCATCCCATCAACCTTCAACTCGGTGATGTTCTAATTTTTCCTGGAAGGATATGTCACATGCTCCTTCAACTTGGAGATGATCTGAGTCTTCTTTGGCCCCAAGAATTATATTGATAATATTATCTCTTTGATTGAAATCTCTTGATAATCTTTTGCGCTCTTTTGAGACATGAAAAGTAAGCTCTCTTGAGATTTGGCGAGAATTTCATCGCATCAACTTTTAACTTGGTGATGTTCTCATTTTCCTTGGAAGGACACGTCACATGCTCCTTCAACTTGGAGATGATCCGAGTCTTCTTTAGTCCCAAGAATTAAATTGATAAAATTGTCTCATTGAATTGAAAATCTTTTTATGATATCAGTGATTAAATATCTTTTAGGGATTGGCGGGAGGTTCTTCGCATCAGCCTTCAACTTGGCAATGATTTAAACTTTCTCTGGAAGGGAACGTTACATACTCTATCAACTTGAAGATGATTTGAGTCTTCTTTGGCCCGGGGGTCTAACTCATCCATCAATTTTCAACTTGACGATGATTGAGAGATCTCTTTTGCAGATAGTTTATTACAACTTGATTGATTGGAGAGATATATTGAAATTGAGTGAGAATTTTTTTTATCACCCAAGATATTTTCAGTGCCTTATTACCAAAAGAATAGTCTTTAAGAATATGTCATAGCTATGATCAATATCAATTCATTTATGACTTTTCAACATCATTGAATTTCTCTTTGTTGATCATATTGAGGAATTTTCTTTATCCTTTTGGTTGACCAACATAAAAAGCTTGAATTTTCTTCTTTCTTCACAAAAGCTTTGTCCTTTTGGAGAGAATAATGAAGGTAATATGAAGTAAAGTTTTGTGCAATAAAAGTTTTGAGATCAATAACTATTTTTTTATGACAAATTGGCAAATTATTCTTGGAATCCTTGGTGAAAGAAATCGCTTGATATCCAATTGATATATCCGTGACTAAATTCTCCTCTCCTTTCCCCAAAGGAGAGACTCAGGCCTGACCCTTATCTGAACGAGTAATAAAAAATACTCCTCTCTTTCTTGAAGAGGAGGTGTTTGCAAAATGAACTTTTGAAGAGAAATTAAGTTTTCGTCAAAACTCCCTAACTTTAGGCTTCTCTTATGGAAAGGTGGCCGATTGGGTAAGGTCGATGAATTGTCATAGAGGAGTGAGTCCATCATACTCTCTCTAGAAACAGGGTCCTCAATGACAGGGTGGCCTAACAAAAAATATTGGGGGGTCATAAGGAGAACGAGCTTTTGTCGAAACTCTCCCTGAAAACAGGGTTCCTTGTGTGATAATAAAAAATTGTCTTGCAAACTGTTCGTGAGACACAAATCCCTTCAAACTCTCTCTAAAAAGGGGTTTAACGAACAAACAACAGTTGCATGAAAAAAGAACGAGCTCCCTCAAACTCTCCTTGTACGAAAGGGTCTCTCGTAAGAGAAATGATTGATAATTGATTTTAGCCAATTGACAGACAAGTTCGACACGAAGGTTGAATCTTGAAAGGCCATGATTGGCAAAAGCAACCCATAGGTTAAAAAATGATTGACTTTGATAGAGTTGATAACCTGAAGGTTCGCTTGATAAAAATTGGTGACCGAAGGTCAGACTAACAAAATTGGTGACCCGAAGGTCAGTTTGATAGACTTGAGTGACCCGAAGGTCTGATAAAGATTGATTGGCTCGCGGGTCTGAAAATTGGTGTTGAGCCTGAATCCTAATGTGAGACCAGTATAAAAATTGAACTTTAAAAGAGCGACCAGTACGAAAACCGGATTTTGAAGAATCACCAGCATGAACACTGAGTTTTGAAAGAAAATACCAGCACAAACACTAGATTTTAAAGAGATACTAGCACGAACACTATATTTTAAAAAAGTACCAGCATGAACACTGGATTTTAAAAAAATACCAGCACGAGAACTGGATTTTGAAAAAGTTCAACACAAACACTAGATTTTGATAAAGTACCAGCACAAACATTGGATTTTGAAAAAGTACCAGCACTGGATTTTGAAAAAGTAACAACACGAATACTAGGTTTTGAAAAAGTACCAGCATGAACACTGGATTTTAAAAAAGTACCAGCACAAACACTGGATTTTAAAAAAGTACCATCACGAGAGTTGGGTTTTGAAAAAGTACCAACACAAGCATTGGATTTTGAAAAAGTATCAGCACGAGCACTGGATTTTGAAAAAGTACCAGCACGCGCGCTAAATTTTGAAAAAGTACCAGAACGAGCACTGAATTTTGAAAAAGTACCAGCATGATCACTGGATTTGGTGAAAGGACCAACGCAAAACTGAATTTTATAAAAGGACCAATACAAAGCTAGGTTTGGAAGGAAAGTTTGAGTCAAAACTTGAGTCTTCAGAAGAAAACTAGACAAATTGGATTTGAAAAAAGATTCAGGTCAAAACTCGAGTCTTTTAGACCAATTCTTAAATTTGAAAAAAAAGGTTTGAGTAGGAACTTGAATTTTTAAAAGAAAACTAGACACATTAGATTTGGAAGAAAATTCGAGTCGGTGCCCTGATTTTCTAGACCAATTCTTGGATTTGAAAGAAGAAAATTCAAGTCAGAACTCGAATCTTTAAAGAAAAACTAGATGAATTAGATTTGGAAGAAAATCTGAGTCGGAACTCGAATCTTCTTGACCAACTCTTGAATTTGAAAGAAGGAAATTCGAGTCAGAACTCGAATCTTTAAAGGAAAACTAGACGAATTGGATTTGAAAGAAAATTTGAGTCGAAACTCGGATCTTTTAGACCAATTCTTGAATTTGAAATAAGAAAATTTGAGTCAGAACTCGAATCTTTAAAGGAAAACTAGACAATTTGGATTTAGAAGAAATTTCGAGTCGGAATTCGAATTTTCTAGACCAATTCTTGAATTTGAAGATTGGCTTGAAAGCTAAATTTTGAAAGCTCGATTAGTGCAAAGACTGAATTTTGGGATACTTTGACCAATGCAAAACTGGATTTAGGTGGTTCGACTAGTGAGAACTAGATTTAGAGAATAGGCTCAACCCGAAGGTTGATTTTGGCAAGACAGGCAAAAATGGTTTTGATAAAAGACTCGACCCGATGGTCGAATTTGAAAAGGACTGGTGCTTTGAAAGCGCTTGATGATGGTGATGGGAGATTTTTAATATTCACCCTCACGATGACTTGGACAACTGCCGGGGTCTTAGAATTATCCCTTATCCCGAATGGGTAATAAATTTGATGTAGATGAATGCAAATGGATATAAATGAATGTAAAATGCAAATGAATGTAAATAGATGCAAATAAATGGTAAAAGATTTTGTTTGATTCTGCCTGCATACAGAGTATTTGTAATAAAAGACAAGTTTTCATAACAAAAGATGCCCCAATATAGCCTGGGAAGAGAATATTGGATGAAAGAATAATGGATCATTATTAACGGAAGTTTTTTTGACAAATATAGAAGATAGAACAAATGTTCTAAGCATAGAATTTCTTCAGATGTCAGGCATTGATAAGATTGGGTAATTCTACGCCGTCTGCATTAATCAGACGATATGAATTGCATGGTAAGGCTTCCTTGACCAAGTAGGGACCGTCCCAATTCGGTGACCATTTGCCACGTGGGCGGTGCTTGAGATGAGTCATTGATCTAAGAACCAGATCATTAACTCGAAATCTTCTTTTGATGACTGACTTTGCATATTACCTAGCTATCCTCTGTCGATAAGATTGAGCATGCTCCGCTGCCTTGAGTCTTCTTTCGTCGAGTAGATCAAGTTGTACCAACCTTTGTTATTGATACTGATCTAGTGGTAGCTCTAGAAGCGATGCAAACTTGAGATCGGGCTTCTGAACATGAAGAGGTAGTACCACCTCGGTTCGATAAACGAGCTCTGAAGGAGTTGCATTGGTTGGGGTTCAAATGGTGGTTTGATATGCCCAGAGTGTATTATGGATTTTCTCATGCCAATCATGACCCATCTCCATAGTCCTTTCCAAGATATGGCTTAGGATTTTATTGGTGGCCTCTGCCTGACCATTTCCTTGAGGATAATAGGGAGCGAAAAAATGATGATGAATCCTGAATTTTGAACAAAAGACCTTCATTCTCTCATTCTTGAAATGAGTACCATTATCTAAAACGATATCATGTGGTATGCCAAAACGACAAAGGATATTCTTATGGATAAACGAGACCACATGTCTGTCATCCACTATACGCAAAGTGAGAGCTTCAACCCATTTGGTGAAGTACTCTGTTGCGACGAGGAAATATTTGTGGCCATTGGAGACAGAAGGAGTAATTGGACCCACAACATCGAAAGCCCACATAGAAAATGGCCATGGAGACACAACTGATTGTAAGTATGTGGCTGGCGCATGGATGGAAGGTGCATGCATCTGACATTGAACACACTTCTTCATGAAATGATAGCAATCTTGTTGCATGGTTTTGTTGAGAAACTCTGTTTTGATGTCACATAATATGATACACTGTCGTATTTGATTTTATATGATATGATAATATGCCCTCTTGAAAAATGTTATATTATGACTGAATATGTTTTGCCATAAATCTAACGAGTATTTGATGCAAGGATATCTCACCCAAAAAGTATGGAGACTTCCTGTTCAAGTACAACTAGTGCAATCATACTCCTTGAAGAAAAAGCTTGATGAACCATGCATTCCTAAAGATCAACTGAAGAGATCGGCTACCTCAAGATGAAGACTTTTTTTCTTCTTTAGAGTCATATGTAACAGAACCTTTAGGAACATGCATATTGCATATTACATACTTATTCATAAAAACTATATCATAAAAGTATACGATAGTTTCAAAAAGCTTCTTTTTGAAAACTAATAATTGTACCTTCTTACAACCCTTTATGAAAAAGGTATTTTGACATGATTTCAAAATGTAATAATTGTACCTTACATCATATACAAGACAACATGAAAAGAAATGTAGGAAAAAGACAAAACATGAAATCGGCTACATAAAGAAAAACAAATATAATATGTTTTGAAAAGACTCTAGTTACCTTCTTTAAAGAAATGATTTTAAATATAGGAAAAAGATAAAACATGAAATCGGCTACATAACAAATATAATATGTTTTGAAAAGACCCTAGTTACCATCTTTAAAGAAATGTTTTCAAATATAGGAAAAAGACAAAACATGAAGATCGGCTACACAAAGAAAACAAATATAATAAAGGTTTTTAAAAAGACTCTAGTTACCTTTTTACAAACCCATAGAATGTCGACTTACTTGAAGTCATCATTCTCTTTGTATAGCATTAAATACCTCCTGTAAGAAATCCTTGTTAAATATCCTTCTCAAGAATGTCGACTTTCTTGTAGTCCTCATTCTCTCTGAAGACTTTGAAAAACACAACATAAAGAAAACACTTGACATGACTATGTACAAATAAATATCTCAAAGCACTCATGTACTTACACTCATTTAAAGTAAAGAAGTACTTATGTACCTCAAATCATTAATTAGGATAAAGACAAAACTACAATCCAACGTTCAATGTACTATTATAAGAAATAGACTTTTTACATAAAATATGTATTACCTAAAATATTACAACGACTAGTGTACCCTATATTTTACTTTTATGGAAAAAGACTTTTTCGAATTTCTCTAAAGATGTTTTTGAAATGACATATCATTTCACATCTCAAGAAGGCTACGATTTCAAAATGTAACGACTACTTTTTTAAAGCTATATAAACACACTCAAATAAACTATTCAACATGGAATGGAATGGACATGTGAGCTTACAACGAGAAAAATTCTTATTCGATATTTGAAAAGAGAGCCTTGAAAAAGAAAGAGAAAAAGAAAAGAAAGAAAAGAGAAAAAGTCAAGTCCAGCTCTTTGACAAAGAGTATCCTCTGAGTGACAAACAAAACATTCTGAGAATCCTTCATTCGTGCATTCATATCATTCTGAAGGTTCTATAGGAAGTATTGTAACTCTGATATTCACTGTTTTCCTTCTTTGTTGAAAGAAGTAGACCTCTGTGAAAGAGGGTGTTGTCCTTCTCTGTTGAGAGAAGAAGACCTCTGTGGAAGAGGGTGTGCCCCTTCTCTGTTGAGAGAAGAAGACCTCTGAGGAAGAGGGTGTTGTACTATTTATCCGGTGACTCGGATGTTATAGTGGAAAGCTCAAGTGGTTTGCTTGGGGACTGGATGTAGGTCTGGGTATTGACCGAACCAGTATAAATTCTGTGTTTTATGTGTTGTGCCTTATTGCCTGATTATTTTATTTTATCGATCTTTATCGTATTTCACTATTCACCCCCCCTCTAGTGGAATTTCATTTGGTATCAGAGCAGGTTTGCTGGTTTCGACATAACAAGTCTTCCAGCACAAATGGTATCTACCTCTTATGCTCGTGATATTGAAGGTCAACACACATCTCGTCCTCCTTTCTTCAATGGCTCCAACTATGGATACTGGAAGTGCAGAATGGCTATATTTCTCAAATCCATAGATTTTGCTGTATGGAAAATTGTTGAGCATCCATACACATCTCCATCCACAGACTATAACTTATGGTCTGATGAAGAAAAGAAAATGGCAAACCTAAATGCTAAGGCTATGAATGCCTTATATTGTGCCATTGATCAGAATGAATTCAATAAAATATTTATATGTGAATCTGCATATGATATTTGGCATTCTTTGAAGGTTATTCATGAAGGAACCAACAAAGTGAAAAAAGCCAAAATCTCATCTCTTGTCAGAAAATATGAGTTGTTCAAAATGAACAAAGATGAACCCATCACAGAGATGTTTACCAGATTCACCAACGATCTGAAATCTCTGGGTGTAACATATTTCCAGACAGAAAAGGTGAAGAAAATCTTGAGATCTCTCACAACTGATTGGGAGAAAAAGACTACAACCATTGAAGAAGCTCAAGATTTATCTAAACTTACTCTGGATGACTTAATAGGCAATCTTATGGCCTATGAAGTCCACATGAAAGAAAGAAGGGAAGAAGAACAACCGATAAAGAAAACTCTAGCTTTCCCAGCTCTATCTGAAAATGAAGACTCAGATAAAGAATCTGAAATTGCGCTACTAACCAGAAAATTCCAGCGCTTTATGAGAAGAAACCGGCTTCCAAACAAGCACAAGGAAAGAAAAGATCCTAAGGAAGATCCCATGTGCTATCAGTGTAATAAGCCAGGTCACTTGAGGCGTGACTGTCCCCTTCTCAAAAGAAAGTCCAAGACCGAGGAACCAAAGAAGAGGTTCTTCAAGAAAAAGGCTCTGCATGCTCAATGGGATGACTCAAAATCATCCACCAGTGAAGAGTCAAGTGATGATGAAGCCGAAACTGCAAACATGTGCTTCATGGCAAACGAAAGCTCTGTAAGTGAAATTTCTGATTTTTCCTTTGAAGAACTTCTAGATGTTTTTCAAGAATTATTTGAAGAATCTAGAAAATTAAGCTTCAAAAATAAAATTTTAAAATCTGAAAATTTAGAGCTTTCCTAGAAAAATGAAAAACTCAGCAGTGAAAACTCTGAGTTGAAAAAGAAAAATCTTCTTATTACTTCTGAAATCTTATCTACTAGCTTCAAGACTAAAAATCTGCAAGTAGAAATTTCAAAATTAAAAAGTAAAACTGAAAACCTTATGAAAACGGTTTTCAAGTTTACTAAAGGAAAAGAGAACTTGGATAAACTCCTATCTTCTGAAAAAGTCTCTTTCTACAAGAATGGTATTGGCTACTCTCATTTCAACAAGCCTTCTTGTATGAATCAAAAGACCACTTTTGTGAAAAGTTCATCTGAACCAAATAAGGAGTATTATAATGTTAATTTTTTTAACTCCTCTAAGGTTGTAGACAAACCCAAATCCAAATGGATATGGGTTCCAAGGTCTAACAAAAAGGGACCCGATTGGGTACCAAAAAGAAATTTTACTTAATGATTTGCAGGCTCCAAACAAGAACAGATGGATTCTAGACAGTGGATGTTCAAAACACATGACTGGACATTCAAACCTCTTTGCTGTTCTTCATAAAAAGTAAGGAGGAACTGTCACCTTTGGTGATAACAACAAAGGTTTGATAATAGGTATTGGTAATATTGGAAATATAGATAAACCTCTTATCAAAGACGTTCTCCTGGTTAAAGGCTTAAAACATAACCTTCTAAGTATTAGTCAAATGTGTGATACAGGTTATAAAATTAGCTTTAATCATAATGCTTGTCTTATAGCAGACACCAACGAAAATATTATCTTAAAAGGTATAAGAAAAAATAATATATATGAACTATACCTAGAAAACATCACAGAACATTGCCTCATAGCTAATAATGACTCTCAACATCTATGGCACATGAGAATGGGTCATGTCAATTCTAAATACATGTCTAAATTAGCTAAAGATAAGTTAGTACATGGGTTACCCAAAATATCTTTTAAAAAGGATTATTTTTGTGATGCATGTCAATTAGGAAAACTGTCAAAATCTCCTTTCAAATCAAAAAATATTATTTCAAGCAAAAGACCTTTAGAGCTTCTCCACCTGGATCTTTTTGGTCCTTCTAGGATAGCTAGTCATAATCACAATAAATACGTTTTTGTCATTGTAGATGAATACTCAAGATTTACTTGGGTGATTTTTTTGAAAAACAAAAGTGATACGTTTTGTCAATTTGAAATTTTATGTAAAAAATTACAAAATGAAAAATCTTGTTCTATTGTTAAAATCCGCAGTGACCATGGAGGAGAATTTGAAAATGAACTTTTTGAAAATTTTTGTGACTTGCATGGTATTTCTCATAACTTTGTCTTTCCTAGAGCTGCACCTCAAAATGGTGTAGTAGAAAGAAAGAATAGAACCCTTCAGGAATCTGCTAGAAATATGCTCCAACACAATAATCTTGCTAAATCTTTTTGGGCAGAAACTGTTAATACTGCATGCTACATAACTAATAGAGTCCTCATTAGACCCTTATTAAATAAAACTCCCTATGAACTATTCTATGACAGAACTCCAAGAATAGACTATTTCAAAGTCTTTGGTTGTAAATGCTTTATCCTAAACACAAAAGATAG
Source organism: Nuphar pumila (assembly GCF_984573655.1). NCBI lineage: Eukaryota > Viridiplantae > Streptophyta > Magnoliopsida > Nymphaeales > Nymphaeaceae > Nuphar > Nuphar pumila. The sequence goes on from NC_143256.1 coordinate 94,350,879, forward strand.
CCTAGATAAATTTGATGCTAAATCTATTGAAGGCATATTTTTAGGATATTCAAGTCATAGTAAAGCATGCAGGGTTTTCAATAAGTGTTCTAAGTCTATTGAAGAATCTATGCATGTTAGTTTCTATGAATCTATTGATCAATCTGTTCATAAGCAAACTAACGATGATGATGTTGAAAGTACAAATTTATTTTTAGATAACACAGCTAAGTCTAATGAAGATGATCATCAAAGAACATTTGTCGATATCAAAGATCATCCTCAAAAGCAGATTTTGGGAGAACTGACAAAGGGGGTTCAGACTAGAGCTCAGCTAGAACGGATTGCAAATATGGCATTCATTTCTCAACTTGAACCAAAGAAGATTGATGAAGCCATCATCGATGAGTTTTGGATGCTAGCCATGACTGAAGAACTGAATCAATTCCAAATGAATGAAGTTTGGGATCTTGTACCAAGACCAAAGGATCATCCAATCATTGGGACAAGATGGATCTTCAAAAACAAGCTAGATGAAACAGGTAATGTTATAAGAAATAAGGCAAGACTAGTAGCTCAAGGATACAACCAGGAGGAAGGTATTGATTTTGATGAAACATTTGCTCTTGTTGCTAGACTTGAATCTATTAGAATGTTTTTAGCATATGCAAGCTATATGGATTTCAAATTATATCAAATGGATGTTAAAAGTGCTTTTCTAAATGGTTTTATAAATGAAGAAGTTTATGTAAAACAACCTCCAGGATTTGAAAATGAACAATATTCAGATCATGTGTTCAAACTCAAACGTGCTTTGTATGGTTTAAAACAAGCACCTCGTGCTTAGTATGATAGACTTAAAACCTTTTTGTTATAAACTGGTTTTTTTGTAGGCAAAGCAGACTCTACATTATTTATAAAAATAGTGAATAATCATACCCTAATTGTTCAAATATATGTAGACGATATCATCTTTGGATCTTCTAACAACACTCTTTGTGAAGAATTTTCTAAGTCAATGCAGAAAGAATTTGAAATGAGTATGATGGGAGAACTCACCTACTTTCTTGGACTGCATATTAAGCAAACCAAGGATAGAGTTTTCATCAATCAATCTAAGTATGCTCGTGAACTTCTGAAGAGGTTCAACATGAACTCAACTGCTTAAAAAACAACTCCTATGAGCACTACTACTGTTTTGGACAAAGATGAAGATGGTAAGTCTGTTGATACAAAGGTATACTGAGGTATGATAGGATCACTTCTCTATTTAACTGCTAGCCGTCCAAATATTATGTTCAGTGTTTGCTTGTGTGCTAGATTTCAGTCAAATCCAAAAGAATCACATCTTAAGGCTGTAAAAAGAATAATGAGATATTTAAAAGACACAGTTGATTTTGAATTATTCTATTCAAAATCCTCTACATTTGATTTAATCTCATACAGCGATGCTGACTTTGCTGGAAGTAAATCTGACAGAAAAAGCACAAGTGGAACATGTCATATGCTAGGGCACTCACTTGTATCATGGTTCAGTAAGAAACAAAACTGTGTATCCTTATCAACTACTGAAGCCGAATACATTGCTGCTAGCCTAGCCTGTACACAAGTTATCTGGATGAAACAAACCATAAAAGATTTTGGTTTAAATTTTGAAAATACAACTATTTTCTGTGATAATACTAGTGCTATAAACTTATCCAAGAATCCTATTTTACACTCACGAACTAAGCACATTCAAATAAGACACCACTTCTTAAGAGAACAAGTCTTAAACAACATAATTAAACTGGAATTCATACCCACTAATCAACAGTTAGCAGACATTTTCACTAAACCATTTTCACTAAACCATTGAAACATGAAGACTTTATACGAATTAGAAGAGAACTAGGAATATGCAAACTAAGTGACTTATAAATTAATCACACTTATTATAATACTTCTTATAAGTTTTGTTAAAATCTTATTTTAAAAGTTTTTCTTCTTATCGATTTTTGTTAGTCAAACTAGATTTCCATATTCACGTACACTTTAAAACTCTTATAAGACACATTCTTTATGTCTTTCAACTTGTCATCGTTTCAAGTACACATCCATTATGACTTCTTGTCCTATCTCCTTTCACTCATATCCATAAAAACAAATTATATTAAAAGCTATCATAACATTGTTCACATCACTCATCTCATAACTCCTTTATTATTTTTGTCCTTTTGTGAAAACTTCTCTTACGATAAATTGATTCACCTTCAACATGAAAACATATTAGTTTATGAGAACTCTTGCTTTTCAAATTATTAGTTAAAATCTAATATTTATTTTGGTTCTTTTACCTTTCTCTAAAAGGATCTAGTTGCTATGTTTTCACGTAAAACTTTACTATATCATCTGTTATATCATAGCCTAAAAGAACTATCTATTCTCATCTCTTCATGCTTTACATCTCTTACAAAAAGTATTTGTACTCCACCCATTAGTACGTTTTGTATCACCTTTTTTATCTCTCTCTCTCTATATATATATTATACAAAGCTCCTTTTTCATCTGTGACCATCACTCTCTCATTTTATATCGCTCTCCATTATTGTCAAACCAAGTTTGTGACTCCTTTACTAGTTTAAAACTTAACTTTATTCTCTATGAACTTCCTCAAATCGAGTTTCTTTAAAAATATGTTTATCAAATAAACAATAATTCATATCAATCATAACTTTATGTCTTTTATCAATCATGATTTTTTATTACTTCTTATCCTACTCGAAAATCCATACATGTCATCTCACTTTTCTCTATGACTACTCTCACTCCTTCCACGCATATCCATAAAAATATTTCTTATACAAGCAATGATTACTCTTCATTCATAAATATCTTTTTGTCTCATCACTATTCACAGTCAAAGTGTGTCCCTCTCATCTTTACGTATACTCATAAAGCAATACAAATGTGAAGATACATTAATCATGACACATTTTTTTTAAGACATTCTTTTCTTTCAAAAATGTCATATCTTTAAAACCACATATCCGTATCACCCTTCTTTATGTCTAGTCATTCTTTTTCCACACATATCAAAATATATACTTATTAAATAACAAATTATTGCCTCTCACTCTCTTATCTTTGTTTGTCTTATTCCAAAATCACTCTTCACGAATTTGGAATGCTTCCACATCAAGTAATATCATGTAAAAAAAGTTGTTTGTTTTATTAGGCCATTATTTTCTTCACTCTCTTCAATATGTCACTCCATACTCCATTCATAACATTGCTCACTACTCGATACACTCTCCCATAGTATATTTGTTCAAATCTATGTCCTTCTTAACTTATATACCAATATGATACACTATCTTCCACCATTGATTTGATTTGTCATTTACAAGCCCCTTAACTTACAACTCACAAATTTCCTTATTCAAACTACAATCCAAAAATCATTCACTTCCATTGTCATTCAATTATTGTCACAATTATTTTCTCTCTTCTATTTAACCATTTGGTTCATTCCTCACCAATACCACTCGTATCTCACTATCTTTATACATACTTTCAAACTCCTTCTCTCTCAACTTCCTTTTGCAATGGCTTCCTCTTCAACCTCTACAATCACTGCTGTAGATCTTAGGTATCCAAGTCTTTTTCATGACTACAACTTACTTTGTTCTCGACCCATTCATGAAGGAAAATTAGTTCACTATGAAGACTTCATGCTATTTGACCTAGACAACTATCTCCCCGAACTCAAACATCTACTATAATCTTCATCCCAAGCTGCCTACTATCCTGAACTAGTTCGACTATTCTATACAAACTTTCTACTGATCATGAACAAACTACAATCACCAGTAAAGTCCGAGGAAAGCTGATGTTTTTCGATGCTTCCGACCTAGGTAGATGTTATCATCGCAAAATTTTACTTTTGCAAATCAAACTGACCTTTGAAATAGTTTTTGAAAATAACTCGCCTCCGTTTTTAAAATGCGGGATTATTCCGAAGAATGGGACTCGCCTGTCAGTACGAGGTTCAACCGTTCCTGCCACCTTTAACAGGGGTAATTGAACCAAGGATCAATCTTATGCTCTACTCTATTCAACTTGTCTAAATCATATTCTAATTTCTAAATGCACATAGAATCAGGCATGTGCTATGAATTTTCAGAAAATGCACATTTTGAAAAACATGATGTTTGCTTTGAAATACTTAGAAATACTAAGAAAATGTAAATCTTGGAAATGATATCACATGGAAAATCGTGAATTAGGACTTGAAAAATATTTCTGAGAAAAGTAAAAATCGATTTCTAGGGAAATCTTGAGATTTTATGAAAATCAATTCTGAGAGAACTTGATTTTTTTTTTTTGAATTCCAACTTTGAACTTGAAAATATAACTTGAAATTTCGAATTTTGAATTTTGAGAAACACTTGAAACATACTTTAAGATTTTCATATTCTGAGAAAATCGATTTCTCCCTATGACTTAGAAAATTTTGAGAAGATGAAATTCTTTGAATTGAAATTTGAATTGGCAAATGCATGAAATGGATGAATATGGATTTGAGGAATTGAGAAATACTTTTTTGTATTTTTGAGAAATGCAATGCATTTTTGGAGTTAGCCTAAGAGTGTAGGCTGAATGTGGCTAATGTGAAGATCATAAATCTGAGTATCATTCGTATTCTGACTATGGCCATAAATACAAATTCCACCAAGTTTATAAACTTCATAGAAGCTAGTGCATGTGCCATTCGTGTAGACCATGGTGAATTTGTAAAAATATGCATGAATCATCATCCATCACACATTAAAATTATAAAAAAAATAAACTATATGCAATGCAACCTAAGCTAAGCAGGAAATGTAAATTCTTATTCCAAAGTTTAATTTAGTTTACATCACTATTGAAATTTAAATACATGAAAAATAAAGTCTTCAATGTACCTGCAAAACTAGAAAACTTGGTTAATGAATATATGTTGGATTTTCTAGATTTATCCAACAATATCAGGAAATTGTTGAATTTTACTAGATATAAGCATTTTTGCCATGATTCCCTTAAATCGAAATGATAAAATATGAAATAAAATTGAATAAATAAGGAAGATAAGATATGAAATTTCGAAATTGGGATCAAAATGACCAAAATACCCCTAATAACAAGACTATGGCCTTGAAATTAGGGTTTTTAGAAAGATGTTTTGATAAAATGCAAATTTTGAAGTTTAGATGAAATAAACTAAGCTAAATATGATGTGACATGCTTAAATATATGAAAATTAGTGTTAGGAATTTCGAAATTTAGGTCAAATGACCAAATTGCCCCCGATTGCAAGACTATGGCCTTGAAATCAGGGTTTTTAGAAAGAGATTTTGGTAAAAACTTAGGTTTTATGCACTAAATGAAATCAAATGAGCACAAAATTAAACCTAAAGTATCCTAAGATGCTTATGAACATAATAAAACCCTAAAACCATCTTCCTATACACAAAAATCTAATAATATCACAAATTTTGTGATTTTTGCAGTGTTTTTGGATCTTTCAAGAACCCGGTTTTGCAATTTGCTTAATTCAGCCATCAAATGGATCCCAAAATCCATAAAAATTGGTACCTGCACTTGTTATAACCCTAATATCGAATTGGAATTAAAAAATAATTTTTTGACATTAAATTAATCCGAAAATTACATTAAACCCTAAAAATATGCTATTTTTGACCTAATTCACCAACCAGTTTCAATCCAAGACCTGAATCAGGGGTCAAATCTCCATGGAAATTTATAAAATTTTACAGAGACTAACTAAGAAGAAAAACAGAGATTTCCCAATTTACAGATCGGAAAAATCATCTTCGGTTAGGGAGAAACTCTTCCGGCAATCTGAGCTAAAATATATCACTTTTAACAGGGATTAAAACGGCTATTCCAGATTGAAAATACAGGCATAAATAGAAAACCTAAACAAAAATCTCTGAAATTTTAGTGGTGAACATTGGACAGAAAAATAACAATACTCACTTTCTACAGATCATGAATCGGATCTGTGGTTTGGGATTGATGACTAACACAAGTCTGATTAGGGTTTTGGTAAACCCTAACGAGTTTAAAATTTAAAAACAGATTCTCTGAAATAGGAAAAATACAAAACAATAATAAAAAAAATCTGAAAATTTCACAGAAGACAGATCTACTCAATGTGAATCCATATCACTTTACAGATCTAAAATCAGATATAAGATGAGAGAAATATCATCACAGCAAGTTACCTTCTTGATTTTAACCACGATTTTAAAGCTTTAAAAACCCGATTTGATGTCTGATTTTTTTGACAGGGTTCCCGAGATTCAAAACCTCTTATTTTTCTACAGTAACTCAATAACTTATGCATGCATCACATATAAAAAAATCAGAAATAAAAAATGAGAACTTCAATCCAAAATAACATCATCTTTACTGTTCTAAACCTAAAACACACAGAAATTTTAAGAAACTTGAAAAACCATGTATTAACTAATGTAAATAAATAAAATAAACCATAAAACAGTAAATAAAAAGTATTTCTATGCTATAGAACGTAAAACAAACATGAATAAACCATGAAAATAAATTAAAAAACAGGGAATCAATGGCTGGAATTTGATATCACCTTTAAAACATAGATTTAACCCATTAAAAGGGTAAATCATGTATTTTATAGGTTATTAATGTAAAGAATCATATTAAAATCAATTCTAATGGATTAAAATCCCTGTAAATCATCCAAAACAGGGTTAGATCACCTTCTTGCACCGTTCTTGCTGGTTCTTGATAGTTCTTGAGGTGAAACCATGGTTGATCTTCCATAAGGAGGGGTGTCCAAGCCTAAATCTAGGTTTAAAGCATTAAATAAAATAAGAAAAGTGAAGAAGTTCATACCTTTGAGTTGCAGCAATGGAGGAAGGGCCGGAGAGGAGAGAGAAGCTCCAAGATTTGCTCCCAAGGTGGCTGGAAAAATCGTCCCCCCTATGGGGGCCTTTTATAACCATTTTTTAGGTTTTAAAAATTAGTAATTTTGAAATTTTTGGACTTCTAAAGGGGGGGGGGGGCGATTTTGGGGTGGAGTTACCTAACTACCCCTAGTCTAAATTATCCTTAATAATGCCTAATTAACCCCTAGCTAATCCTAAAAAATCCCCAAATGTGGTGCCACTTGGCATTTTCTCACATTGGGTTTTTAAAACTCCTTTAAAAACCTTTTAAAAATACTAGTTTTAAAAACTAACTTTCAAAAATGAGTTTTTCAAAATGGTTTTGACTCTTCTAAACCTCTAACACTAACCAAGACATCAACTAACCCTAGTCTAGCCCTGACTGACTCGAATATGGCACCACCCCGAGTGGGCCCTACTTGAGTTTTTCAAAAAAAACGATTTTAAAACTTGAAATTGAAGGAGTTTTCAAAAGGATCTTCAAAAGTAATCTTAAAGTTAGGATTTTTGAAATGGCATAAGGTTTTAACTGAGTTAGAATTCCTCTGGATATGGTGCCAACTGAGCGGGCCCACATTGAATTTTGAACATTTTTGAAATAAACACTGAAAATGGCTTTGAAAAAGGGTTAAAATTGACATTTGAAATTCAAGATCTTTGAAAATAGGGTCTCAAGCGAACTGGAACTCCGGGTTAGAGTCCTGAACTCTTAGGACTCTGAGATTTTAGATTTTAAAAGCCAAACGAAAGAATTTTCAAAAGATTTTATCAAGAAATGATAAAATAAGTCAGAAAACACAGTCAGGGTTAGACTCCTAACTCGACCGAACTCTAAAATAGAGTCCTGAACTAACTGGACTCTGTAAAATGACCTAAATTTTGAAAACAAACGAAAAAAAGATTGAGAATGGAAGTAAGACAGACTTAAAAACCAGACTTCTGGCCGGATTAGGACTCTGAGACAGAGTCCTGATCGGACTGAAACTTTCAAAAATTTGAGAAATTTCATGAATAGAGGCATTCAGAAGCGACACCATCTAAATGGGTTTCATCTGTGAATTGAAATCGATTAAAGTTTGAATTTGAAAGGAATCCAGATTGTTTTCTAAGAAAATATTTCGAAATATAAAATCCTGGGGTTGGAAAATGACAGAGTATTGAATAAAAACCCAGGTTTTGAAATTGATTTTGAAATAAAGCTTTAAAATTCAAATCTGGATTGAATGTTTTGAAATAGGAGTGCTGGATCTCGAAAATGAGATGCAATGTCATACAATGCTATGCAAAATACGTGCAATGACATGCAATGATCTGTAATGACTTATGAAATGGACAAACACTGGATGAAGTTAAAAATTTGGGGTGTTTACAGATGCCCCTCTTTGCTGCTAAGTCGGTTGAAAGCCAGGCTTAGTGGCAAAGAAAACACACCAAATTTGGACTATAAAAATGCCCCAGTTAGATGAATCTAACTGGGTATGAAAGAATTAGTTCAAAGGATGATGATAGATATGAAATGAAGAATAAGGAGAAAATTTTACTTCGAAAAGAAGTAAGATTCAGGTTTTGCCCTTAACCTGGATGGAACAGGAAATACCTCGTATGGAACGAAGCTCAGGCTTAACCCTTAACCTGAAAGGGGATGATAAATGAAATACCTCATCAGAATGAGGCTCAGGTTTAACCCCTTGACCTGAAAGGGGACGATACCTCGTGGAAAAACGAGGCTCAGGCTTAACCCTTAACCTGAAAGGGGACGATATACGGAATCCTCAAATGAAGAAACCATGATGGGACCTTCGAATTCTACACAATAAATCCGAGAGGGGTTTGCAAAAGGAAGAAAGGGGGTTCCCTAAAGCTTGAAAAGGGATTGATCTTGGACGTCTCATTGCTAAGACTGAATGGCTTTTAAGACAGATGACCTTTTGCAGAAAATTCAGGTTTAACCCTTAACCTGAACGAGAACTGTCTATGGTGGGACAGTGGGGAGCATAGGGAAGTGTGCGAATCTGAGAGCCCAGGCACTCAGATCAAAACAAGAAGGGAAGGATCTTGGACAACTCCCATCATCCGATCCTAAAAGGGATAACAACAACGCCTGGATACATCAAAATAAACATCAAGTTCTCACTTCATGTCAGGATAACTTAAAAGATTGCCAATAAGATAAAAAAAAATATATTATAATTGATTCAAGAATGATAAGCACATATATATATGAATAATATTCCCTCTTGTCTACCTGAAGTATTACCTCTGACTGGACTTAACTCCGTAGAATCAAGATTCGAATTCGAATATCATTGCCATTGACTTTCTCTCAAGGAAGCTATCAATTTCCTTGATATGGGCGAAAAAGAATACATTCTTGATATTACAAGAGCTATTGGTGAAAGAATATTGATAAAAGAATTTCGCAAAATTAAAGAAGATTCTTGATAGATTCGGCAGTCTGATATCCTGGGATTCTCTTCTCATGATGATCTTTCTGCACTCTCTTTTTGACAGAATTGGAGCTCTCTTGGATTTTTCGGGAATTACATCATCCTTCATTTTGGAGATGTCCTGACTTGTCTCTCTCTTTTTTTTTTGGAAGGGTACGTCACAAACTTCTTCATCTCAGAGATGTTCTGATCCTTCTTCTCTCTCAGGGATTATATTGACGGTTATTAACTCTTTGGTTGAAAGTCTCTTGATGATAGCGGAAATTAAATATCTTTTAGGGTTTGTCGGTAGATCCATCACACTCGCCTTCATCTCGACGGTGATCTGGACTTTCCCTGGAAGGATCCGTCACAAACTCCGTCATCTTGGAGATGATCCAAATCTTCTTTGGCCCTGGGGGTCGACTTGTCTAATTCGCCTTCATCTTGAGGACAGTTGAGCGATCCCTTTTGCAGATATTTAATTGCAGCTTAGATGATGGAGGAGATGTAGAGATGGTATGGATTTTTTTGTTTGTGTCACCCAGAATATTTCAACTGCTTTTATTTTCTAAGAATGGTCTTTAAAAATGCGCCATTGACTGCGATCAATATCAATCATTCATGGCTTTGCAACAACATTGAATTTTCTTTGCTGGCCATATCGCGGATTTATTCTTCATCCTTTTGGTTGGCCAATAGAAAGATTTTGAATTTTGAATCCTTTTTCGCAAAAGCTTTGTCACTTCGAAAGTAATACTGAAGGTATTCTGAGGTACAATTTTATGCGATAAAGATTTTGAAATCAACAACTATTTTTTTTTATGGCAAATTGGCAAAATATTCTTGGAATCCTTGGTGAAGGAAATCATTTGAGATCTATATGACACATCCGTGGCTAGATTCTCCTCTCCTTTCCCCAAAGGAGAGACTCAGGCTTGACCCTTACCTGAACGGGTAACAAAAAATACTCCTCTCTTCCCTGAAGAGGAGGTGTTTGCAAAACGAACTTTCGAAGAGAAATAGAGTTTTCGTCAAAACTCCCTATTTCTAGGCTTCTCTTATGGAAAGGGGGCCGCTAACAGAGATTAAAAGGATATCATAGAGGAACGAGTCCATCACACTCTCCCTGGAAAAAGGGTCCTCGACGACGGGGGTGGCCTAATAAAAGACATTTAAGGTTACAAGGAGGACGAGCTTCCGTCGAAACTCTCCCTAGAAAAAGGGTTCCTTGTGTTACAACAAAGATTATTTTGCAAACTGTTCATGAATCACGAGTCCCTTCAAACTCTCCCTAGAAAAAGGGGTTCAACGAACGAACAATAAAGACATGCGAAAAGAAACGAGCTCCCTCGAACTCTCCCTGGAAAAAGGGTCCCTCGCAAGAGAGATACTTGGCGATTGTTTTTAATAGCTTTTGATAACTCAAAGAACTGCTTGATAACACGAATGATTAGAGGTCTTGACAAAATCGGCAACCCGAATGTCAGATTAACAGAATGGAACGACCCAAGAGTCTGATACAGATTGTTTGGTTCGCAGGTCTGAAGATTGAGCCAGAACCTCAATGTGAGAGTTATGTTGCGACCAGTATGAAGACCGAACTTTGACAAAGTACCAATACGAGCACTGTATTTTAAAAGATTACCAGTACGAGCACTGGATTTTTAAAGGATACCAGTACGAGCACTGGACTTTAAAAGGCTACCAGTACGAGCACTGGATTTTAAAAAGTTATCAGTACGAGCACTGAATTTTAAAAGACTACCATTATGAGCACTGTATTTTAAAAGATTACCAGTACGAGCACTGGATTTTTAAAGGATACCAGTACGAGCACTGGACTTTAAAAGGTTACCAGTACGGGCACTGGATTTTAAAAGGTTATCAGTATGAGCACTGAATTTTAAAAGATTACCGGTACGAGCACTGGGTTTTCAAAAGATTACTAGTACGAGCACTGGTTTTTAAAAGATTACCAGTACAAGCACTGGGTTTTGAAGGGTCATCAATTGGCGATGACTTGGATGACTTGCCGGGGTCTCAGGATTTATCCCTTATCCTGAATGGGAAATTCAATGTAAATTGACGCAGATGAATGTGTTGAGAAACTCGGTTTTGATGTCACATAATATGATACACTGTCTTATTTAATTTTGTATGATATGATAATATGTTCTTTTGAAATAATGTTATATTATGACTAAATATGTTTTGCCTTAAATCTAACGAGTATTTGATGCAAGGATATCTCACCCAATAAGGATGGAGACTTCCTGTTCAAGTACAACTATGGTGCAATCATACTCCTTGAAGAAAAAGCTTGATGAGCCATGCTTTCCTAAAGTTCAAATGAAGAAATCGGCTACCTCAAGTTGAAGATTTTTTTCTTCTTTAGAGTCATATGTAACAGAACCTTCAGGAACTTGCATATTGCATATTACATACTCATTCATACATACAATATCATAAAAGTATACGATAGTTTCAAAAAGGTTCTTTTTTGAAAACCAACAAGTGTACCTTCTTACAACCTTTTATGAAAAAGATATTTTGTACCTTCTTACAACCTTTTATGAAAAAGATATTTTGTCATATAATAATTGTACCTTCTTACAACCTTTTATGAAAAAGATATTTTGTCATATAATAATTGTACCTTCTTACAACCTTTTATGAAAAAGATATTTTGTCATATAATAATTGTACCTTCTTACAACCATTTATGAAAAAGACATTTTGTCATTATACCTTACACTATATACAAGACAACATAAAATCGGCTACATAAGAAAAACAAATAAAATATGTTTTTGAAAAGACTTAAGTTATCTTCTTTAAAATGTTTCTTAATACAAGAAGAAGACAAAAACATAAATCGGCTACACAAAAGAAAAACAAATAAAATATGTTTTTAAAGGACTCTAGTTACTTTTTCTCATAACTATAGAATGTCGACTTACTTGAAGTCATCATTCTCTTTACAAAGCATTAAATGCCTTCTGTAACAAATCCCTTCTAAATATCCTTCCCAAAGAATGTCGACCTTCTTTTTGGTCCTCATTCTCTCTGGAGACTTTAAAATACACTACATAAAGAACATACTTGACATGACTATGTACAAATAAATATCTCAAAGCACTCATAGTACTTACACTCATTTAAAGTAAAGAAGTACTAATGTACCTCAAATCATTAATTAGAATAAAGACAAAACTACAACCCAACGTTCAAATGTACTATTGTAAGAAATAGACTTTCTTACATAAAATATGTATTACCTAAAACACTACAACGACTAGTGTACCCTCTATCTTACTCTTCTGGAAAAAGGCATTCTCGATCTTCTCTAAAAGATATTTTTGAAAAGACATAACATTTCATATTTCAAAAAGTTACAATTCCAAAATGTAATGACTACTTTTTATAAGCTATATAAACACACACACAAAAACTATTCAAACAGGAGGAATGGAATAGACGTGTGAGCTTACAAAGAGAAAAAGTTCTATTCGTGATTTGAAAAGAGAGCCTTGAAAAAGAAAGAGAAAAAGAAAAAGGAAGAAAAGAGAAAAAGTCAAGTCCAGCTCTTTGACAAAGAGTATCCTCTGAGTGACAAACAGAACATTCTTAGAATCCTTCATTTGTGCATTCATATCATTCTGAAGGTTCTATAGGAAGTATTGTAACTCTGTTTATTCACTGTACTCCTTCTTTGTTTAAAGAAGTAGACCTCTGTGAAAGAGGGTGTTGCCCTTCTCTGTTGAGAGAAGAAGACCTCTTGGGAAGAGGGTGTGCCCCTTCTCTGTTGAGAGAAGAAGACCTCTTGAGAAGAGGGTGTTGTACTATTTATCCGGTAACTCGGATGTTATAGTGGAATCTCAAGTGGTTTGCTTGGGGACTGGATGTAGGTCTAGATATTGACCGAACCAGTATAACTTCTGTGTTTTATGTGTTGTGCCTTATTGCTTAAATATTTTATTTTATCGATCATAATCATATTTCACTATTCACCCCCCCTCTAGTGGAATTTCATTTGGTATCAGAGCAGGTTTGCTGGTTTCGACGTAACAAGTCTTCCAGCACAAATGGCATCTACCTCTTATGCTCGTGATATTGAAGGTCAACACGCATCTCGTCCTCCCTTCTTCAATGGCTCCAACTATGGATATTGGAAGTGCAGAATGGCTATCTTTCTCAAATCCATAGACTTTGCTGTATGGAAAATTGTTGAGCATCCATACACATCTCCATCCACAGATTATAACTTATGGTCTGATGAAGAAAAGAAAATGGCAAACCTAAATGCAAAGGCTATGAATGCCTTATATTGTGCCATTGATCAGAATGAATTCAACAGAATATCTATATGTGAATCTGCATATGACATTTGGCATTCTTTGGAGGTTATTCATGAAGGAACCAACAAAGTTAAAGAAGCCAAAATATCATCTCTTGTTAGAAAATATGAGTTGTTCAAAATGAACAAAGATGAACCCATCACAGAGATGTTTACCAGATTCACCAACATCACCAATGATCTGAAATCTCTGGGTGTAACATATTCCCAGACTGAAAAGGTGAAGAAAATCTTGAGATCTCTCACAACTGATTGGGAGAAAAAGACTACAACCATTGAAGAAGCTCAAGATTTATCTAATCTTACTTTGGACGACTTAATAGGCAATCTTATGGCCTATGAAGTCCACATGAAAGAAAAAAGGGAAGAAGAGCAACCAGTAAAGAAAACTCTAGCTTTCCCAGCCCTATCTGAGAATGAAGACTCAGATAAAGAATCAGAAATTGCGCTACTTACCAGAAAATTCCAGCGCTTCATGAGAAGGAACCGGCTTCCAAACAGGCACAAGGAAAGAAAAGATCCTAAAAAAGATCCCATGTGCTTTCAGTGTAATAAGCCAGGCCACTTAAGACGTGACTGTCCCCTTCTCAAAAGAAAGTCCAAGACTGAGGAACCAAAGAAGAGGTTCTTCAAGAAAAAGGCTCTGCATGCTCAATGGGATGATTCAGAACCATCCACTAGTGAAGAGTCAAGTGATGATGAAGCCGAAACTGCAAATATGTGCTTCATGGCAAACGAAAGTTCGGTAAGTGAAATCTCTGATTTTTCCTTTGAAGAACTTCTAGATGCTTTTCAAGAACTATTTGAAGAATCTAGAAAATTGAGTTTCAAAAATAAAGCTTTAAAATCTGAAAATTTAGAGCTTTCTCAAGAAAATGAAAAACTCAGCAGTGAAAATTCTGAGTTGAAAAAGAAAAATCTTTTGCTTATATCTGAAATTTCTTCTACTAGCTCCAAAACTAAAGATATGCAAGTAGAAGTTTCAGAGCTAAAAAGTAAAACTGAGAACCTCATGAAAACGGTTTTCAAGTTTACTAAAGGTAAAGAGAACTTGGATAAACTCTTATCCTCTCAGAAGGTCTCCTTTTACAAGAATGGGGTTGGCTATTCTCATTTCAAAAAACCTTCTTGTATAAATCAAAAGACCACATTTGTGAAAAGTTCATCTGAACCAAATAAGGAGTATTATATTGATAATCTTTTTAACTCCTCTAAAGAGATAGACAAACCCAAATCCAAATGGATATGGGTTCCAAAGTCTAACAAAAAAGGACCCGATTGGGTACCAAAAAGAAGATTTACTTAATGTTTTGCAGGCTTCAAAGAAGAACAGATGGATACTAGATAGTGGATGTTCAAAGCACATGACAGGACATCCAGACCTTTTTGCTGTTCTTCATCATAAAGAAGGAGGAACCGTCACCTTTGGAGATAACAACAAAGGTTTGATAATTGGTATTGGAAATATTGGTAACATAGACAAACCTCTTATCAAAGACGTTCTCCTTGTTAAAGGCTTAAAACATAACCTACTAAGTATCAGTCAAATGTGTGACACAGGTTATAATGTTAGCTTTAATCATGATGCATGCCTCATAGCTGACACAAATGAAAACATCATCTTAAAAGGTATAAGAAAGAATAATATATACGAACTATACCTAGAAAACATCACAGAACATTGTCTTATAGCTAATAATGACACTCAACATCTATGGCACATGAGAATGGGCCATGTCAATTCAAAATACATGTCCAAACTAGCTAAAAATAAATTAGTACGTGGGTTACCCAACATATCTTTTAAAAAGGATTATTTTTGTGATGCATGTCAATTAGGAAAATTGTCAAAATCTCCTTTCAAATCAAAAAATGTCATCTCAAGTAAAAGACCTTTAGAGCTTCTCCACCTGGACCTTTTTGGTCCCTCTAGGGTAGCTAGCCTTAATCATAATAGATATGTTTTTGTCATTGTAGATGATTACTCAAGATTTACTTGGGTAATATTTTTGAAAAACAAAAGTGACACGTTTTGTCAGTTTGAAATCTTATGTAAAAAATTACAAAACGAAAAATCATGTTCTATTGTTAAAATCCGTAGTGACCATGGAGGAGAATTTGAAAATGAACTCTTTGAAAATTTTTGTAACTTGCATGGTATTTCTCATAACTTTGCCTTCCCTAGAGCTGCACCTCAAAATGGTGTAGTAGAAAGAAAGAATAGAACCCTTCAGGAATCTGCCAGGACTATGCTCCATCACAATAATCTTGTAAAATCTTTTTGGGCAGAAGCTGTTAATACTGCATGCTACATAACAAATAGAGTTCTCATTAGACCCTTATTAAATAAAACTCCCTATGAACTATTCTATGACAGAACTCCAAGAATAGACTACTTCAAAGTCTTTGGATGTAAATGCTTTATCCTAAACACAAAAGATAGCCTGGATAAGTTTGATGCTAAATCTGTTGAAGGCATATTCTTAGGATATTCAAGTCATAGTAAAGCATACAGAGTTTTCAATAAGTGTCATAATACTATTGAAGAATCTATGCATGTTAGTTTTTGTGAATCTATTGATCAATCTGTTCATATACAAACTAATGATGATGTTGAAAGTACAGATTTATTTTTGGATAACACAGCTAAATCTAATGAAGATGATCACCAAAGAACCTTTGTCGATATCAAAGATCATCCTCAAAAGCAGATTTTGGGAGAACTAACAAAGGGGGTTCAAACTAGAGCTCAGCTAGAACGGATTGCAAACATGGCATTCATTTCTCAACTTGAACCAAAGAAGATTGATGAAGCCATCATTGATGAGTTCTGGATGCTAGCCATGACTGAAGAACTGAATCAATTCCAAAGAAATGACGTTTGGGATCTTGTGCCGAGACCAAAGGATCATCCAATCATTGGGACAAGATGGATCTTCAGAAACAAGCTAGACGAAACAGGTAATGTTGTAAGAAACAAGGCCAGACTAGTAGCTCAAGGATACAACCAGGAGGAAGGTATTGACTTTGATGAAATATTTGCTCCTGTTGCTCGACTTGAATCTATTAGAATGCTCTTAGCATATGCAAGCTATATGGATTTCAAATTATTTCAAATGGATGTTAAAAGTGCTTTCTTAAATGGTTTTATAAATGAAGAAGTCTATGTAAAACAACCTCCAGGATTTGAAAATGAACAATACCCAGATCATGTTTTTAAACTCAAACGTGCTTTGTATGGTTTAAAACAAGCACCTCGTGCTTGGTACGAAAGACTTAAAACCTTTTTAATAAAAACTGGTTTTTCTGTTGGCAAAGCAGATTCTACACTATTTGTCAAAGTAGTGGATAATCATACCCTAATTGTTCAAATCTATGTCGACGACATCATCTTTGGATCCTCTAACAACACTCTCTGTGAAGATTTTTCTAAGTCCATGCAGAAGGAATTCGAAATGAGTATGATGGGAGAACTCACCTACTTTCTTGGACTACATATTAAGCAAACCAAGGATGGAGTTTTCATCAACCAATCTAAGTATGCTCATGAACTCTTGAAGAGGTTCAACATGAACTCAACTGCTTCAAAATCCACTCCTATGAGCACTACTACTGTGTTGGACAAAGATGAAGATGGTAAGACTGTTGATACAAAGGTATACCGAGGTATGATAGGATCACTTCTTTATTTAACTGCTAGCCGTCCAGATATAATGTTTAGTGTTTGCTTGTGTGCTAGATTCCAGTCAAACCCAAAAGAATCACATCTTAAAGCTGTAAAAAGAATTATGAGATATTTAAAAGACACAGTTGATTTTGGATTATTCTATTCAAAATCCTCTACATTTGATCTAATCTCATACAGTGATGCTGACTTTGCTGGAAGTAAATCTGACAGAAAAAGCACAAGTGGAACATGTCACATGCTAGGGAACTCACTGGTATCATGGTTCAGTAAGAAACAGAATTGTGTATCATTATCAACTACTGAAGCCGAATACATTGCTGCTAGCCTAGCTTGTACTCAAGTTATCTGGATGAAACAAACATTAAAAGATCTTAGTTTAAATTTTGAAAATACAACTATTTTTTGTGATAATACAAGTGCTATAAACCTATCTAAGAATCCTATTTTACACTCACGAACTAAGCACATTCAAATAAGACACCACTTCTTAAGAGAACAAGTCTTAAACAACATAATTAAACTAGAATTCATATCCACTAATCAACAGTTAGCAGACATATTCACTAAACCATTAAGACATGAAGACTTCACACGAATTAGAAGAGAACTAGGAATATGTAAACTAAGTGACTTATAAATTAATCTTAATATAATACTTCTTATAAGTTTTGTTAAAATCTTATTTTAAAAGTCTTTTTCTTCTTATCGATTTTTGTTAGTCAAACTAGGTTTCCATATTCACGTATACTTTAAACTCTTATAAGAAACATTCTTTGTGTCTTTCAACTTGTCATCTTTCAAGTACACATCCATAATGACTCCTTGTCCTATCTCCTTTCACTCATATCCATAAGAACTAATTATATTAAAAGCTATCATGACATTGTTCACATCACTCATCTCATATCTCCTTTATTATTTGTTGTCCTTTTGTGAAAACTTCTCTTACGATAAGTTGATTCACCTTCAACATGATAACATATTATTTTATGAGAAATCTTACTTTTCAAATTTTAGTCAAAATCGAATGATTTTTTTTGTTCTTTTTATCCTCTTCTTAAGATCTAGTTGCTATGTTTTTACGTATAAATTTTACTATATCATTTGTTATATCATATAGTATGTACACTCTATTTTTATCATGTCTTCCTTTCATCCTATCGACACTTCACTAAGACATTAATGCCCTTCATGAAAAATTCAAATGATTATCCTCTCGTACCACCTTTTAAGTTATTATATTTCACATAAATTTTTACTATATCATCTATTATATCACAGCCTAAGAACAATCTATTATCATCTTTTCATGGTTTACATCTTTTACGAAAAAGTACGGTAAAATTCTCTTTTCAAAAACTTGTACTGCACTCATTAGTACGTTTTGTATCACCATTTTATCTCTCTCTCTCTACATTATACGAAGTTCCTTTTCATCCGTGACCGTGACTCTCTCATATATTTTATATCTCTCTCCAATCGAGATTCATTAAAACCTTGTCCTTCACTCCACTTTATGTCATACAATTTCTATCCAACTTCAACTGATTGGTGTCCTTTATGACCACTCTCATTTCTTTTACATATCCGTATCACCCTCCTTTATATCTATTCCCACTCCTTTCACGTATATCAAAATATACACTTCTTAAATAAGAAATTATTGCATTTCCTCATACTCTCATGTTTGTCCTATTCCAAACTCCCTCTTCACGATTTTGGAATGCTTTCACATAAAGTAAATTCTTGAAAAAAGTTGTTTATTCTTATTAGGCCATTATTCACTCTCTATTCTTCATGATCTTCACGAAAAACTTTAAAAACTCATGAATCATTCTTTCTCTTACGTTTAATATGACACTCCATTCATGACTATTCTCACTATCCAACAAGATTGCCCATAGTAAATTTGTTACATATATAGAAAAATTATTTCGAAACTATGTCCTTCTTAATATCTATGCTAATATAATACACTCTCTTCCAAAATTGATTTGATTTGTCATTCACAAGTCTCTTATTTTACAACTCACGCATTTCCTCATTTCATATCAACAATTATTTTCTTCCTTCTATTTAATCAATTGGTTCATCTCCTACCATTCCATTCGATCTTTTCTATCCTTATACAAAATTTCTCTCGGTTCTAGCTCCTTTCTCTCCTAGTGCTTTATTTTCAAGACACTCGAAAATGGCTTCCTCTTCTACCAATGTGATCACCTCCGCCGATCTAAGGTATCCTGATTTGTTTCACACCTACACCTCACTCTGCTCTCGCCCCATTCATGAAGGAAAATTGATCAACTTTGACGACTTCATGTTCTTCGACTTAGACACCTATCTCCCCGAACTCAAACCTCTCATAGGATCTTCATCCCCAGCCGCCTATTATCCTGAACTAGTTCGACTGTTTTATACCAACTTCTCTTCTGATCATGAACAAACCTCAATCACCAGCAAAGTCCGAGGACAGCTGATGATTTTCAATGCTTCCGACCTAGGTAGAATTCTAAATCTACCTTCCACCGGTACCGACCTTAACGCCATAGTACCAATCGACCGATCGGTACTTCAAAAAATACTTCTTTGCACCAACTGCTACCAACTTCCGTGGCACATGAGGAATCTCCAACCTCAAGCTCAGCTACTTGCCCAGATTCTTCTCCACAACCTCTATCCCAAGCATCCTCGCCAGGGATTAGTTCCTCGAAAAATCTCTCTTCTTATCTACGCAATCCTTTCTTCTCTTTCGATAAATTGGTCATCCATTATTTTCGACCTTTTTATTCGTTATCAGAAATTTGAGCCTCTTCTTTTTGGGTGTTTTATAACTCCCATTCTCAAATACTTCCAAGTACCACTTCACAACGAAGTCATCCTCCGACCCTCTCACGTCCTCGATGCTACCACCTTCAATCTAAGGTCCCTGCACATGCCCGGCTCTGATGAAGCAGATCCACTGTCCTCCTTCAATTACTTTTCTGCTATGATGGATATCGAGCAAACTCAAGATCGAATCCTTCGTAATCAAGCCCTGTTGCAGCAGACTCGCAAGCGGAATCATGCCAACCGGACAACTTCACCTTCTCCACTTTCGAGATAGACTAATTTTTTATTATTATATTTGGTCTGTAATAACTTATTAAATACTTTCGGTCTGTAATAATTTTTTATTACTCTGATCCCTCCTTTTTGTCCATGACAAAGGGGGAGAAAACCTGTCTCTTTAAACATTATTTCACCTTTTTTTTATCATATTATTATTTCTATGCATAATGTCTTTTTGACAGGGGGAGCATATTTTGTCATCATCAAAAAGGGGGAGAATGTTGAGAAACTCGGTTTTGATGTCACATAATATGATACACTGTCTTATTTAATTTTGTATGATATGATAATATGTTCTTTTGAAATAATGTTATATTATGACTAAATATGTTTTGCCTTAAATCTAACGAGTATTTGATGCAAGGATATCTCACCCAATAAGGATGGAGACTTCCTGTTCAAGTACAACTATGGTGCAATCATACTCCTTGAAGAAAAAGCTTGATGAGCCATGCTTTCCTAAAGTTCAAATGAAGAAATCGGCTACCTCAAGTTGAAGATTTTTTTCTTCTTTAGAGTCATATGTAACAGAACCTTCAGGAACTTGCATATTGCATATTACATACTCATTCATACATACTATATCATAAAAGTATACGATAGTTTCAAAAAGGTTCTTTTTTGAAAACCAACAAGTGTACCTTCTTACAACCTTTTATGAAAAGGATATTTTGTACCTTCTTACAACCTTTTATGAAAAAGATATTTTGTCATATAATAATTGTACCTTCTTACAACCTTTTATGAAAAAGATATTTTGTCATATAATAATTGTACCTTCTTACAACCTTTTATGAAAAAGATATTTTGTCATATAATAATTGTACCTTCTTACAACCATTTATGAAAAAGACATTTTGTCATTATACCTTACACTATATACAAGACAACATAAAATCGGCTACATAAGAAAAACAAATAAAATATGTTTTTGAAAAGACTTAAGTTATCTTCTTTAAAATGTTTCTTAATACAAGAAGAAGACAAAAACATAAATCGGCTACACAAAAGAAAAACAAATAAAATATGTTTTTAAAGGACTCTAGTTACTTTTTCTCATAACTATAGAATGTCAACTTACTTGAAGTCATCATTCTCTTTACAAAGCATTAAATGCCTTCTGTAACAAATCCCTTCTAAATATCCTTCCCAAAGAATGTCGACCTTCTTTTTGGTCCTCATTCTCTCTGGAGACTTTAAAATACACTACATAAAGAACATACTTGACATGACTATGTACAAATAAATATCTCAAAGCACTCATAGTACTTACACTCATTTAAAGTAAAGAAGTACTAATGTACCTCAAATCATTAATTAGAATAAAGACAAAACTACAACCCAACGTTCAAATGTACTATTGTAAGAAATAGACTTTCTTACATAAAATATGTATTACCTAAAACACTACAACGACTAGTGTACCCTCTATCTTACTCTTCTGGAAAAAGGCATTCTCGATCTTCTCTAAAAGATATTTTTGAAAAGACATAACATTTCATATTTCAAAAAGTTACAATTCCAAAATGTAACGACTACTTTTTATAAGCTATATAAACACACACACAAAAACTATTCAAACAGGAGGAATGGAATAGACGTGTGAGCTTACAAAGAGAAAAAGTTCTATTCGTGATTTGAAAAGAGAGCCTTGAAAAAGAAAGAGAAAAAGAAAAAGGAAGAAAAGAGAAAAAGTCAAGTCCAGCTCTTTGACAAAGAGTATCCTCTGAGTGACAAACAGAACATTCTTAGAATCCTTCATTTGTGCATTCATATCATTCTGAAGGTTCTATAGGAAGTATTGTAACTCTGTTTATTCACTGTACTCCTTCTTTGTTTAAAGAAGTAGACCTCTGTGAAAGAGGGTGTTGCCCTTCTCTGTTGAGAGAAGAAGACCTCTTGGGAAGAGGGTGTGCCCCTTCTCTGTTGAGAGAAGAAGACCTCTTGGGAAGAGGGTGTTGTACTATTTATCCGGTAACTCGGATGTTATAGTGGAATCTCAAGTGGTTTGCTTGGGGACTGGATATAGGTCTAGATATTGACCGAACCAGTATAACTTCTGTGTTTTATGTGTTGTGCCTTATTGCTTAAATATTTTATTTTATCGATCATAATCATATTTCACTATTTACCCCCCCTCTAGTGGAATTTCAGAATGCGTGTAAATGCAAATGGATGCAACTGAATGCACATGCGTGCAAAATAAGAGATTTATTAGATCCTGCCTGCACACAAATTGTTTTGGATAAAAGGCAACTTTACCAAGAATGCCCCAGTATATTCTGGGGAAGAGGGGTATTTTGACCAAAGAATAATTGATCATTTATTGAGGAGAATTTTTGAAGAATACAAAAGATAGAATAGAGATTTTCTAGGTATAGAATTTCTTCAGATGTCGAGCATTAATGGGGTCGGATAGTTCTACCCCGTCTGCATTAATCAGACGATATGAATTATGGAGCAACGCTTCTTTCACCACGTAGGGACCTTCCCAGTTTGGTGACCATTTGCCACGTGGACGATGCTTGAGATGAGCCGTTGATCTAAGGACCAAGTCATTAACTTAGAATCTCCTTTCGATGACTGACTTGGCATATTGCCTTGCTATCCTCTGACGATAAGACTGAGCGTGTTCTGCTGCTTTGAGTCTTTTTTCATCGAGTAAATCTAACTGTACCAATCTCTGTTGCTGATACTGATCGAGTGGTAGCTCTAAAAGAGATGCGAACTTAAGGGCGGGTTTCTGAACATGAAGAGGTAACACCACCTCAGTTCCATAAACAAGTTCTGAAGGAGTCGCATTGGTTGGGGTTCGAATGGTAGTTCGATATGCCCAAAGTGCATCATGAATTTTCTCGTGCCAATCACGACCCGTCTCAACGGTTCTTTCCAAGATGCGAATCAAACTCTTGTTGGTTGCTTCTGCCTGACCATTTCCTTGTGGATAATAAGGAGCTGAAAAATGATGATGAATTCTGAATTTTGAACAAAAGATCTTCATTCTCTCATTCTTGAAATGAGTACCATTATCTGACACGATGTCGTGTGGTATACCGAAACGACAAAGAATGTTCTTATGAATGAACGAGACTACATGTCGACCTTCCACTGTACGCAGAGTGACGGCTTCAACCCATTTGGTGAAATACTCTATTGCGGCAAGGAAATATTTATGACCATTAGAAGCTGAAGGAGAGATGGGTCCTACGACGTCGAAGGCCCACATAGAAAATGGCCATGGAGACACGACTGATTGCAAGTACGTGGCTGGCGCATGAATGGAAGGTGCGTGCATCTGACACTGAACGCACTTCTTCACAAAACGATAGCAGTCTTGCTGCATGGTTCTCCAATAGTATCCTGCCCGAATGATTTGTTTAACAAGGGTTTGGTAGCCGACATGACCATCGCAAATACCTTCATGCGCTTCTCGTATGATTTCTTTAGCTTATTCTTCGTCTAAGCACCTGGAATACTCAGAACTGAACCCACGACGATAAAGAACATTGGCAAGGATAAAATAGCGGGCGGACATATGCTGAATTGCTTTTTGCTCCTTCTTTGATAGTTCTGGTGGAAGCTCACCAGTTTCAATAATGTTTTTGATATCTTGATACCAAGGCTTCTTTTTCTGTTCCGCCTGGTTGACTTGCATTACCAGAACGAAGGCAGGTTGGTCAAGTCTACCGATTTCAAAGGAGCGACAGGATTCTCCATTTTTGAAAGACATAATGGAGCCCAGGCTGGCCAAACCATCAGCTATTTGATTAAACTCTCTTTTGATATGGAAAAGCTGAAATTCATCGAAATTGTTAATAAGGGATAAAACGATCTTTTGGTAAGGGAGCAACTTCTGATCTTTTACCTGCCATTCAGCTTTGACTTGGCTGACGACGAGCAATGAATCGCCGAAAGCGTGTACCCTCTGAACATTGAAGTCTTGCAAAATTCTCATACCTTGTATTAAAGCTTCATACTCAGCCATATTATGGGTACATTGAAAATCCAGTTTCAGAGAAACGGGGATCATCTCTTTCTCTGGTGTGATCAGCAAGATTCCGACTCCTATGCCGGCCATGTTCTTGGATCCGTCGAAAAACAGATTCCAAACTAGGAATTGTTGAACATTACAGATCCGCTCATCGGGAAAGCTATCCTCGATTCTAACATCTTCTGCTAAAGGAAAATCTGCCAATTGGTCTGCAATTGCTTGACCTTTGATAGATTGCTGAGAAACATACCCCAGATCATACTGCATTAACAGGACTTGCCACTTAGCAATCCGTCTACTAAGAAATGGTTGTTCGAGAATATACTTGAGAGGATTAAGTTTTGAGAGAATCTTGACTTCTGATGCTAACAAGTAATGTCTCAGCTTCTGACACATCCATACCAGTGCTAGGCATGTCTTCTCTATTTGAGAATATTTCTTCTCGTAGTCAATGAAAGTCTTGCTTACATAGTAAATGGCATGTTCAACCAAACTGCCTTCTTCATATTGTGCCAAAAATCCGCCACAGGCGGCTTGGTTAACTGAAATGTATCGCAAGAGAGGCTTTCCCAATTCTGGTGGCTTTAGAACGGGCGGATTAAGAAGATATTTCTTGATACGCTCAAACGATTGCTGACACTCTGGTCCCCATTCAAATTTCACTCCTTTTCTGAGTAGATGATTGAAAGGTTCACATCTCATGGCAAGGTTGGATATGAATCTCCGAATTGATTGCATACGTCCCTGAAGACTACGCAATTCCTTAAGAGTAGTTGGAGGTGGCATGTCAATGATGGCCTTTGCTTTAGCGGAATCCATTTCTATCCCCTTTTTGCTGACCAAGAAGCCTAGCAATTTGCCTGATTCAACTCCGAAGACACACTTCTGAGGGTTGAGTCTTAGCTTATAAAGAATAAGCGGCTTGAAGACTTGACTTAAGGCATCGATATGGTCTTCTTCCTCCTTGGATTTGACCAAGATGTCATCAACGTATGCATTCATGGTCTTGTGCATCTGATCATGGAAAATGGCAGCCATTGCACGCTGATAGGTTGCCCCAGCATTTTTGAGCCCAAACGGCATAACTGTATAACAGAAAGTGCCCCATGGCGTAGTGAAGGATGTTTTGGATTGATCACGAGCGGCTAACTTGATCTGATTATATCCGGAGTATCCGTCCATGAAGGAAAACATGGCATGCCCAGCCGTGCTATCAACTAGGAGGTCAATATTTGGGAGGGGATAGTCATCCTTCGGAGTAGCTTTATTGAGATCACGAAAGTCGATACAAATTCACACTTTGCCATTTTTCTTGGGAACTGCAACGATATTCGCCAACCAGTCCGGATAATCTATTGCTCGAATGAATCATGCTTTAAGCAAGTCCTCAAGTCCTTCCTTGACCTGTTGCTCGATTCGAGGATCCATTTTCCTTAACTTCTGTTTAACAGGTTTCGCATTAGGCTTCAGAACGAGTCGATGTTCCACCAATTTAGGATCTAAACCGGGCATATCTTCTTAAGTCCATGCGAATACTTCTTGGTGCTGCTTGAGAAAGTCAATGAGCCTTTCCTTCTCATTTGTACTTAGGCTGGTGCCGATCTTGAGAATTTTCGGACTATCTTCTGAACCAATATTGATGTCCTCAGTCGGATCCTGGACTAGGGTCGATGGTTCATCTTGTTTCTGAATCACTGCAAATTCTGGCAACTCTGGAAGCGATGAATCGAATTCTGCCATTTCTTCTGACTGTTTTGTGACCTTACTGTCCCCTGCTCTTGCTCGGACCTGATATATCTTTGCCAGTTTCGATAGGATTGAAGGATTAATGACTAACCTTTTTATCGGTTGAGAAGACATTCTGAAATTTTGAAAAGGAATAGCTTTTACAAAAAGCTCCTTTACTATGACATAAATTGCATAGGAATAAAAAAGATAAGAACAAATGAATTTTGAAGACAAATTACAGAGGAATAAGAGAAAAATGACATCCAGATAGACGAGAAAATTGATAACTTTATTGAAGACTTGAAATGAAATAAGGACATTTAAAATGAACTGAAATGGGACATTGTCCCTACAAACTGCAAAAATGAAATAGAAAAGACAGATGGTAGAAAATTTTTAATGGATCCCTTTAATGAAGACAATATTTTTGTGAGATCTTTTGCCCATGAATCCTAGTCCTGCCCTGCGCGGATGATGGTCAGGGATCACTGGCTCTAGCCGGCCATCTCCGTTCTTGCCCAATCCTTTGAAAGGCTGATAACCATGCTTCAATAACAGGTCAAATCCTTTCTTGGTCCTAACAAACTGCGGGAAAAGAGGATGGTCCTTGAAAGTACTGTAATCGAGACGACCCCCAATCTTAAAGAAATGTGGTCCTTGCCATTGGACCATCGCTGCTGTGTGATTTGTCTCTGATGTTGCTCCTAACTTTAGCATTTCAAGGCTTTCACTAAGAACAATTTCTTCACTTTCCCTAATGCTAGGGATATCAGCAGTATAAGTTGGCCTAGGGATCATAGGCTGAGGTAGCCTCTCTTCAGGATCTTCCCCCAAAACAGTAGTTATCATGCCACCTTTAGACCACTTGATGCACTGATGCAGAGTGGATGGCACGGCGTTGGCATTATGAATCTATGTTCTTCCCAGTAGAAGATTATACGTTGGCGGCACATTAACGACATGGAAAAGCACTGTATGAACAGAGTAGTTGATGAATATTTCCAAGAAGATCTTTCCCTTTGCTGTCTGTCCATGATTATCAAACCCATAAATGGTGATCGGATCCGGTGTATACTCTTCTTCTTTTATACCCAGAGCCTTGGCCGTCGTTTCAGGACAAATGTTGAGGCTACTGCCTCCATCTACAAGCACGTGGGGTACAGTCATTCCCCGGGTTCGCACCACAATGTACAAGGCATTGTTATGAAATGCATGAGGTTTTGGCAGATCCTCATCTGAGAAGGTTATGGAAGCATTGGTCATGGCCTGATTAACGATCTGAGCCATGTCTTCAGGTGTGGTGTCTGGCTTGACCTTGATCTTTCGCAGTAAATCGTCCAGGACTTGCTGATGCTTAGGAGAGGCACGTGCCAACTCAAGGATAGGGATATTAGAGAGGGAAGTGATTGGTCTTTGCACCGTGTCGACCTTTTCTTCTGGTTTTCTCCCTTTTTCCGAAGTAGATTTGACAAGGCTCTTGGGTAACCATGGCATTCTTTTGGCTACCTCTGGAGATACTCCAGCGGGTTCTCTCGAAACTTTCAGCTTACTGAATGCTGAAACGAGGTCCATCTTTTGAGAACCGGACTGGGCCTTATACAACACTAATACCTGATGCTGCACCTTGATATCACTGCTAGGGCATGGTCGGATATGATCTTGTGGCTGAAAGGGATGATAAGATATCATTGTTGTTGAGTGCTGCAAGAAAGGCTGTTTTAGAATCTCTATTTTCTCATCTTCAGCCCCTTCTACTAATAGATTTTTGTCAATATAATCTTGTATGATGTTTTTGAGAACGAAACAGTTCTCGGTATCATGTCCCACAGTTCGGTGGAACTTGCAGAATCTGTCCTTCATTTTTCCCATAACCACTGGCGGGTCAGCTACCCTTGGAAGCTTAATCATATCACTGCCGAGCATATATTCTAATACTGTCTCGAGGGACTGGTCTAGAGGAGTAAACTTGCGGTTATAACTCCATCCTTCCCGCTTCGGCTTTTCTTGTGGTCTTGATCTTTGTTCGAGGGTTTGCTGTGGCTGCTTATCATATTGAATAATCGACTTGCCTTTCTGATCACTTTTGTTGAGATTTGACCCTCCTGAAGCATAACTATGATTTTTTCCATTTCATTTGTTCTGATTCTTGCTGTTACTGGCAGAGTAGGTAAAATGGGCTTTCTTCTTTGATTCTTGTTGACTGTTATTCTTTGTAAACATAAAACCTTCATAAGACCCGTTCTCCATACTCAACTCGAGCCATTCGGCTCGTTCTGTTAGTTCTATGAAGCTCTTCGATGGAGATGTAGAAATTAGTCCCCTCAGGGGTTGCGAGAAGTTGCTCAGGATCAAAGATAGTGCGTGTCTTTCTGCTATTGGCTCGCACATCTTATTGCAAGCGGATCTCCATCTATGAATGAAATCCCTGGCCTTCTCGTTTTCCTTCTGCCTCAGACTGCAGAGATGACTGAGAGTCGGGAGTGCTTCAACATTGAATAGAAAGCGCTCAATAAATAAATTGACCACTTTGTCGAATTCTTTAAGTTCTATCGGATTAATGTGCTCTGAGTACCACTTTGCTGCGACACCTTCCAAACTGCGAGGGAAGCAGAGAAATAAGGCACGATTGTTCCTCTTGAACCTGGAACATTCTGCGAAGAATAGGGCGAGATGTGCTTTTGGGTCACCCGAACCATCAAACTTGATAAATTTCTTGGGGAGATTATCAAGATCATCATCCCCATCCAGTCCATCATAGAAGTCTTCACTTGTAAAGACTCTTTTGCCCTTGTCACGAGTTTGAAGATCCTTAACTATTTTCATCACATCTTTGAGTTGTGACTGCGTAGGGTCGTCAACAGACTGATTCTTGGATTTGTAGGCCGACTCCTGCCCTTGAGTCGACCTTTTGAATTCTTGCTTGTTTTCATACTCTTTGTCAGTATCATCTGCTGATTCTGACTCATCAGACATTTCCTCATGACGATTCTGCTTTTTACTGATCTTCACATTCTGGACGGCATGACCCTTATCTTTCTGTTTGGTCTGAATTTGCTCAGTACTGGCCTCAGCTTGCTCTGCCAGCATCTTGATCATCATCTTTTTTAACATGACGTACATTTGGGGATCAATGCCATCATCCGCCTGCTGACCCTGACTCTGGATTGATCAAGGTGATTCCATCTCTTCTTCTGAAGCTACTGAGTACGCGACGCCTTCAACTGATGCGGCTTTCTTTCTGGATCTTGTATCAACCATCGGGTATCGCAAATGTTCTCTTGGATATTACTGATGCTCTCTGCGGGGCAGGACTGATGGTTAGGCTTCTGAAGGAAATTTGGTTTGGAGGAAAATATTTGTTGAGAATTTTTGGTAGACAATTGAAATAATATCCCATTACTAGGGATTGAGTCGTCGCTGGGATTACGACAATTGCGTTGCTATTCTTTGCAAGATAAACAACTGAAAATATGCCTTGTTACCTAGGCGAGGTCGTCAAACCAATGTAAAATAAAGGAATTTTTATTGAGAGGAAAAACATGATTTTATCAATAATACACTTGACAGAGGGGAGGGGGACAGACAATTTTCCACCACTCCAGATAATCAGAAGATACACGAGGACCAGGAAAAATAGTAAGACTGACAAAAGAATCCCAGCCATGTCTGGCAGAATGGTATGCTCCGGACCACTGATCTGATGTGAGATCGAATTCTGGCAGAACCCCGGCTAGTGGACGAATCTCTACGCGCTTCTGCCTCTGAGAGAACTGCCTGACACACCGCTCGGGATGATAGTATGCGCAGAAGAACGGGCCAAGTAGTCTGAATCGCTTGCTGTAAGCATAAGTGTATCTGGGAGGTGATTCCTGGCGATCAAAGTAGTCCCATACGACCTCTTCCTCCTGTAGGTTGTCGATCAAGAACCGGTATCGCGCAACTGGAAGAAGCTTTTCACCATTGTATCTGAAGGAACTGGCTCAGACTGGCACATGCCGGAGGAACCAAGACTGTAAGGCATAGGTGCATCCTTCGACTAGGATCGACTCTCCGAGTGCGAAACGAGTCAACCCTCGGTATAGAAAGGCGAGTGCGGCCATGGCTATTGAGAGGCGGCTAGTCTGTCGACTTCCCCATCTCCTTAGAAGCTGAACTATTCTGATATCCATGTAATTCCGTCCATCGGGAAAGAAAGCTAATGCCACCGTGCACAGAACCATCGCGTGCTGAATTCTCTCTCGAGCTGTCCTGGACAACGAGCTGACTTCCACAAATGTCCCATACTGTCTGTAGATTTCGAGCAGATCCACATATTCGTTTCCATCTTCTTCAATCAGAGGCCAAGACTTGCGTCCCGTCATGCGAGCTAAAGCGTCTTTAGGGTCCAGACCCTTAACATTAATCAGAAACTGTTTCTCCAATGAATCTCCAGGCTGACCGGCTGGCTCGGGCAATCCCATAATCTCTGAAAATTCATCCATCAGTATTGTCATCTCGCCCCACGGGAACCAGAAGGTAGAAGTGCTCGGATTCCACCGCTCTGCTAGTGCATGGATCAAGTTGCCGTTGACTGTCTGCTTTCCTACTGCGGACGCCAGTTCCAATCCACACTCGTCCAGATGGTCCGGAAACATATGAGAGAAGTTCTTGAACCATGAATAGTACCACCGGGGAAAGAAGGATCCGGTGCTGAGGACTCGATGTTCGGGAAGACTTTGTCGCACCTCGTAGGAGATGTGACCCTCAGAGAAGACTGAATCAAGCTGACTGGATGCCATCGGACTGGAAGACATGGAAATTGGAGTAAGACTTGGAAAATACAGGAATTTTGAGGAAAATGCAGGCAGGATAAAAATAAAGTAGGAAATTCGAGATCCAGAAGACAAGAAAGATGGGAAATCACCTGGAGTTTTGAAGGAAATGAAGGGAAATTTGGAAAATCGTCCAGGGTTTGATGAAATATGAAGAAATAAATGGAAAATGAAGTATTTTGGAAAATCGTCCAAGGTTTAAAACATGGACAGTACATGGACATAGATTGGGGATTTTTGAGAAAATCGTCCAGTATTTTAGAAAATTGGGAAAAATATGGAAAATAAAAAGGGAAATAACATATTCAATCAAATTCTGCATAAACAAGTATGCACAAACAGCATTCCCTAAAAGTTGACTCTAGATGCACAAATTTTGAAATGGCTGTGGGACCTTAATCCTAACTCTAAGGCTCAGATCATCTGTATCCAATCCAGTTATGCCTATATACTCAAGCCAAGGCTCAATGTACGTGGCATAAAATCAATTCCTCCGGTTCTAGGTTCAAGTTTTCCAACATCCTTGAGCACCTGCCGATATACGTTGGACTATGTCCCTTGGTACGTGGCAGGGGGGTTTTCACCCAAATAGGTGGCCCAGTTGTGAGGCTCTGTCCCGAACTATGGTTCTGGAAGAGAGCCCAGCAACGTGAAGACCGGGATAATATAGGTAGGGTGATTTTTTTAAAATATGAGCACATGCAATCAAATAGAAGGCTCTAAGTCCTAAAGAGATAGATTTTTGAAATATTTGAAGAAGCAAGCATTGTTTTCATACAATTCCTAAATTGAGGAGTGTTGTATTAGGCCTAAGTCTATGTGAGCATGAATAATTTCCTCCTCAATATGGTCCTACCAAACCATACCTAGTCTATATGCATTCCATGTCAGCTGGGTTCAAGTC
This sequence comes from Nuphar pumila, assembly GCF_984573655.1. Lineage (NCBI taxonomy): Eukaryota > Viridiplantae > Streptophyta > Magnoliopsida > Nymphaeales > Nymphaeaceae > Nuphar > Nuphar pumila. Next base: position 94,382,845 of record NC_143256.1, read on the forward strand.
TAGGCTCCTAGGTTCACATGATAGCATAAATTAAAAGCTGACATTCCATGGAAATCGATTTTGACAACTTGAACTAAGCATATCATTAGATTGATCAGACGAAGACAGGTCCCATCACGGTCGCCAAACCTGTTATCATCGCAAAATTTTACTTTTGCAAATCAAACTGACCTTTGAAATAGTTTTTGAAAATAACTCGCCTCCGTTTTTAAAATGCGGGAAAATTCCGAAGAATGGGACTCGCCTGTCGGTACGAGGTTCAACCGTTCCTGCCACCTTTAACAGGGGTAATTGAACCAAGGATCAATCTTATGCTCTACTCTATTCAACTTGTCTAAATCATATTCTAATTTCTAAATGCACATAGAATCAGGCATGTGCTATGAATTTTTAGAAAATGCACATTTTGAAAAACATGATGTTTGCTTTGAAATACTTAGAAATACTAAGAAAATGTAAATCTTGGAAATGATATCACATGGAAAATCGTGAATTAGGACTTGAAAAATATTTCTAAGAAAAGTAAAAATCGATTTCTAGGGAAATCTTGAGATTTTATGAAAATCAATTATGAGAGAACTTGGTTTTTTTTTTTTAATTCCAACTTTGAACTTGAAAATATAACTTGAAATTTCGAATTTTGAATTTTGAGAAACACTTGAAACATACTTTAAGATTTTCATATTCTGAGAAAATCGATTTCTCCCTATGACTTAGAAAATTTTGAGAAGATGAAATTCTTTGAATTGAAATTTGAATTGGCAAATGCATGAAATGGATGAATATGGATTTGAGGAATTGAGAAATACTTTTTTGTATTTTTGAGAAATGCAATGCATTTTTGGAGTTAGCCTAAGAGTGTAGGCTGAATGTGGCTAATGTGAAGATCATAAATCTGAGTATCATTCGTATTCTGACTATGGCCATAAATACAAATTCCACCAAGTTTATAAACTTCATAGAAGCTAGTGCATGTGCCATTCGTGTAGACCATGGTGAATTTGTAAAAATATGCATGAATCATCATCCATCACACATTAAAATTATAAAAAAAATAAACTATATGCAATGCAACCTAAGCTAAGCAGGAAATGTAAATTCTTATTCCAAAGTTTAATTTAGTTTACATCACTATTGAAATTTAAATACATGAAAAATAAAGTCTTCAATGTACCTGCAAAACTAGAAAACTTGGTTAATGAATATATGTTGGCTTTTCTAGATTTATCCAACAATATCAGGAAATTGTTGAATTTTACTAGATATAAGCATTTTTGCCATGATTCCCTTAAATCGAAATGATAAAATATGAAATAAAATTGAATAAATAAGGAAGATAAGATATGAAATTTCGAAATTGGGATCAAAATGACCAAAATACCCCTAATAACAAGACTATGGCCTTGAAATTAGGGTTTTTAGAAAGATGTTTTGATAAAATGCAAATTTTGAAGTTTAGATGAAATAAACTAAGCTAAATATGATGTGACATGCTTAAATATATGAAAATTAGTGTTAGGAATTTCGAAATTTAGGTCAAATGACCAAATTGCCCCCGATTGCAAGACTATGGCCTTGAAATCAGGGTTTTTAGAAAGAGATTTTGGTAAAAACTTAGGTTTTATGCACTAAATGAAATCAAATGAGCACAAAATTAAACCTAAAGTATCCTAAGATGCTTTTGAACATAATAAAACCCTAAAACCATCTTCTTATACACAAAAATCCAATAATATCACAAATTTTGTGATTTTTGCAGTGTTTTTGGATCTTTCAAGAACCCGGTTTTGCAATTTGCTTAATTCAGCCATCAAATGGATCCCAAAATCCATAAAAATTGGTACCTGCACTTGTTATAACCCTAATATCGAATTGGAATTAAAAAATAATTTTTTGACATTAAATTAATCCGAAAATTACATTAAATCCTAAAAATATGCTATTTTTGACCTAATTCACCAACCAGTTTCAATCCAAGACCTGAATCAGGAATCAAATCTCCATGTAAATTTATAAAATTTTACAGAGACTAACTAAGAAGAAAAATAGAGATTTCCCAATTTACAGATCGGAAAAGTCATCTTCGGTTAGGGAGAAACTCTTCCGGCAATCTGAGCTAAAATATATCACTTTTAACAGGGATTAAAACGGCTATTCCAGATTGAAAATACAGGCATAAATAAAAAACCTAAACAAAAATCTCTGAAATTTTAATGGTGAACATTGGACAGAAAAATAAAAATACTCACTTTTTACAGATCATGAATCGGATCTGTGGTTTGGGATTGATGACTAACACAAGTCTGATTAGGGTTTTGGTAAACCCTAACGAGTTTAAAATTTAAAAACAGATTCTCTGAAACAGGAAAAATACCAAACAATAATAAAAAAATCTGAAAATTTCACAGAAGACAGATCTACTCAATGTGAATCCATATCACTTTACAGATCTAAAATCAGATATAAGATGAGAGAAATATCATCACAGCAAGTTACCTTCTTGATTTTAACCACGATTTTAAAGCTTTAAAAACCCGATTTGATGTCTGATTTTTTTGACAGGGTTCCCGAGATTCAAAACCTCTTATTTTTCTACAGTAACTCAATAACTTATGCATGCATCACATATAAAAAAATCAGAAATAAAAAATGAGAACTTCAATCCAAAATAACATCATCTTTACTGTTCTAAACCTAAAACACACAGAAATTTTAAGAAACTTGAAAAACCATGCATTAACTAATGTAAATAAATAAAATAAACCATAAAACAGTAAATAAAAATTATTTCTATGCTATAGAACATAAAACAAACATGAATAAACCAAGAAAATAAATTAAAAAACAGGGAATCAATGGCTGGAATTTGATATCACCTTTAAAACATAGATTTAACCCATTAAAAGGGTAAATCATGTATTTTATAGGTTATTAATGTAAAGAATCATATTAAAATCAATTCTAATGGATTAAAATCCCTGTTAATCATCCAAAACAGGGTTAGATCACCTTCTTGGACCGTTCTTGCTGGTTCTTGATAGTTCTTGAGGTGAAACCATGGTTGATCTTCCATAAGGAGGGGTGTCCAAGCCTAAATCTAGGTTTAAAGCATTAAAAAAGCATTAAATAAAATAAGAAAAGTGAAGAAGTTCATACCTTGGAGTTGCAGCAATGGAGGAAGGGCTGGAGAGGAGAGAGAAGCTCCAAGATTTGCTTCCAAGGTGGCTGGAAAAATCGTCCCCCCTATGGGGGCCTTTTATAACCATTTTTTAGGTTTTAAAAATTAGTAATTTTGAAATTTTTGGACTTCTAAAGGGGGGGCAATTTTGGGGTGGAGTTACCTAACTACCCCTAGTCTAAATTATCCTAAATAATGCCTAATTAACCCCTAGCTAATCCTAAAAAATCCCCAAATGTGGTGCCACTTGGCATTTTCTCACATTGGGTTTTTAAAACTCCTTTAAAAACCTTTTAAAAATACTAGTTTTAAAAACTAACTTTCAAAAATGAGTTTTTCAAAATGGTTTTGACTCTTCTAAACCTCTAACACTAACCAAGACATCAACTAACCCTAGTCTAGCCCTGACTGACTCGAATATGGCACCACCCCGAGTGGGCCCTACTTGAGTTTTTCAAAAAAAAACGATTTTAAAACTTGAAATTGAAGGAGTTTTCAAAAGGATCTTCAATAGTAATCTTAAAGTTAGGATTTTTGAAATGGCATAAGGTTCTAACTGAGTTAGAATTCCTCTGGATATGGTGCCAACTGAGCTGGCCCACATTGAATTTTGAACATTTTTGAAATAAACACTGAAAATGGCTTTGAAAAAGGGTTAAAATTGACATTTGAAATTCAAGATCTTTGAAAATAGGGTCTCAAGCGAACTGGAACTCCGGGTTAGAGTCCTGAACTCTTAGGACTCTGAGATTTTAGATTTTAAAAGCCAAACGAAAGAATTTTCAAAAGATTTTATCAAGAAATGATGAAATAAGTCAGAAAACACAGTCAGGGTTAGACTCCTAACTCGACCGAACTCTAAAATAGAGTCCTGAACTAACTGGACTCTGTAAAATGACCTAAATTTTGAAAACAAACGAAAAAAAGATTGAGAATGGAAGTAAGACAGACTTAAAAACCAGACTTCTGACCGGATTAGGACTCTGAGACAGAGTCCTGATCGGACTGAAACTTTCAAAAATTTGAGAAATTTCATGAATAGAGGCATTCAGAAGCGACACCATCTAAATGGGTTTCATCTGTGAATTGAAATCGATTAAAGTTTGAATTTGAAAGGAATCCAGATTGTTTTCTAAGAAAATATTTCGAAATATAAAATCCTGGGGTTGGAAAATGACAGAGTATTGAATAAAAACCCAGGTTTTGAAATTGATTTTGAAATAAAGCTTTAAAATTCAAATCTGGATTGAATGTTTTGAAATAGGAGTGCTGGATCTCGAAAATGAGATGCAATGTCATACAATGCTATGCAGAATACGTGCAATGACATGTAATGATCTGTAATGACTTATGAAATGGACAAACACTTGATGAAGGTAAAAGTTTGGGGTGTTTACAGTAGAATTCTAAACCTACCTTCCACCGCCACCGACCTCAACAACATAGTACCAATCGAACGATCGGTACTTCAAAAAATTCTTCTCTGCACCAACTGCTACCCACTTCCCTGGCACATGAGGAATCTCCAACCTCATGCTCAATTACTTGCCCAGATTCTTCTCCACAACATCTATCCCAAGCTTCCCCGCAAGGGATTAGTTCCACGAAAAATCTCTCTCCTTATCTACGCCATTTTCTCCTCTACTCCGATAAGCTGGTCCTCCATTATTTTCGACCTTTTTATTCGTTATAAAAAATTCAAGCCTCTTCTTTTCAGGTGTTTTATAACTCCCATTCTCAAATACTTCAAAGTACCCCTTCACAACGAAGTTATCCTCCATCCCTCTCAGGTCCTCGATGCTACCACCTTCAATCTAAGGTCCCTGCACATGCCCGGCTCTGATGAAGAAGATCCAACATTCACCTTCAATTACTTCCCTGCTCTGATGGATGTCCAGCGTTCTCAGGATCGTATTCTTTGCCGTCAAGCCTCGTTGCAGCAAACCCTACAGACCCTCCAGTCGGATCAAGTCAACCGAACACATCAACCTACTCCACCTTCGGGATAAACTTATTTTTTTTTACTGTAATATTTATTATTGGTCTGTAATAACTCTCTTACTCTGATCCCTTCCTTTTTGTCTATGACAAAGGGGGAGAAAACCTGTCTCCATTATTGGAGAAATACTCTTTTTAAACATTTTTCAATATTTTATCATATTATTATTTCTATGCATAATGTCTTTTTGACAGGGGGAGCATATTTTGTCATCATCAAAAAGGGGGAGAATGTTGAGAAACTCTGTTTTGATGTCACATAATATGATACACTGTCGTATTTGATTTTATATGATATGATAATATGTCCTCTTGAAAAATGTTATATTATGACTGAATATGTTTTGCCATAAGTCTAACGAGTATTTGATGCAAGGATATCTCACCCAAAAAGGATGGAGAATTCTTATTCAAGTACAACTAGTGCAATCATACTCTTTGAAGAAAAAGCTTGATGAGCCATGCATTCCTAAAGATCAACTGAAGAGATCGGCTACCTCAAGATGAAGACTATTTTTCTTCTTTAGAGTCATATGTAACAGAACCTTCAGGAACATGCATATTGCATATTACATACTCATTCATAAAAACTATATCATAAAAGTATACGATAGTTTCAAAAAGCTCCTTTTTGAAAACTAATAATTGTACCTTCTTACAACCCTTTATGAAAAAGGTATTTTGACATGATTTCAAAATGTAATAATTGTACCTTACATCATATACAAGACAACATGAAAAGAAATGTAGGAAAAAGACAAAACATGAAATCGGCTACATAAAGAAAAACAAATATAATATGTTTTGAAAAGACTCTAGTTACCTTCTTTAAAGAAATGATTTTAAATATAGGAAAAAGACAAAACATGAAATCGGCTACATAACAAATATAATATGTTTTGAAAAGACCCTAGTTACCATCTTTAAAGAAATGTTTTTAAATATAGGAAAAAGACAAAACATGAAGATCGGCTACACAAAGAAAACAAATATAATAAAGGTTTTTGAAAAGACTCTAGTTACATTTTTACAAACCCATAGAATGTCGACTTACTTGAAGTCATCATTCTCTTTGTATAGCATTAAATACCTCCTGTAAGAAATCCTTGTTAAATATCCTTCTCAAGAGTGTCGACTTTCTTGTAGTCCTCATTCTCTCTGAAGACTTTGAAAAACACAACATAAAGAAAACACTTGACATGATTATGTACAAATAAATATCTCAAAGCACTCATTGTACTTACACTCATTTAAAGTAAAGAAGTACTTATGTACCTCAAATCATTAATTAGGATAAAGACAAAACTACAATCCAACGTTCAATGTACTATTTTAAGAAATAAACTTTTTACATAAAATATGTATTACCTAAAATATTACAACGACTAGTGTACCCTATATTTTACTTTTATGGAAAAAGACTTTTTCGAATTTCTCTAAAGATGTTTTTGAAATGACATATCATTTCACATCTCAAGAAGGCTACAATTTCAAAATGTAACGACTACTTTTTTAAAGCTATATAAACACACTCAAATAAACTATTCAACATGGAATGGAATGGACATGTGAGCTTACAACGAGAAAAATTCCTATTCGATATTTGAAAAAAGAGCCTTGAAAAAGAAAGAGAAAAAGAAAAGAAAGAAAAGAGAAAAAGTCAAGTCCAGCTCTTTGACAAAGAGTATCCTCTGAGTGACAAACAGAACATTCTGAGAATCCTTCATTCGTGCATTCATATCATTCTGAAGGTTCTATAGGAAGTATTGTAACTCTGTTATTCACTATTTTCCTTCTTTGTTGAAAGAAGTAGACCTCTGTGAAAGAGGGTGTTGTCCTTCTCTGTTGAGAGAAGAAGACCTCTGTGGAAGAGGGTGTGCCCCTTCTCTGTTGAGAGAAGAAGACCTCTGAGGAAGAGGTGTTGTACTATTTATCCGGTGACTCGGATGTTATAGTGGAAAGCTCAAGTGGTTTGCTTGGGGACTGGATGTAGGTCTGGGTATTGACCGAACCAGTATAAATTTTGTGTTTTATGTGTTGTGCCTTATTGCCTGGTTATTTTATTTTATCGATCTTTATCGTATTTCACTATTCACCCCCCCTCTAGTGGAATTTCAGGTTTTTCAATAGTACCCTGCTCAAATGATCTACTTAACAAGAGTTTGATCACCGACATGGCCACCATAAATGCCTTCATGCACTTCTCAGATGACTTCCTTGGCTTCTTCTTCGTTCAAGCATCTGGAATACTCGACCCTAAATCCATGATGATAAAACAAATAGGCAAGAATAAAATATCGGGTAGACATGTGCTGAATCGCTCGCTACTCCCTCTTTGACAATTCTGGTAGAAGCTCACCAGTTTCAATAAAGTTCTTGATATCTTGGTACCAAGACTTCTTCTTTTGCTCTGTCTGGTTGATTTGCATGACCAAAATGAAGGCAGGTTGATCGAGTTTACCAATTTCTAAAGAGCAACATGATTCACCATCTCTAAAAGATATAATGGAGCCTAGGCTGGCTAGACCGTCAGCTATTTGATTGAACTCTCTTTTGATATGGAAAAGCTGAAATTCATTGAAGTTGTCAATGAGAGCTAGAACAATCTTTTGATAAGGAAGTAGCTTCTGATCCTTCACTTGCCATTCAACTTTGACCTGGATGATGATGAGCAGTGAGTAATCGAAAGCATGCACTCTCTTAACATTGAAATCTTGCAGAATTCTCAGACCTTGTATTAAAGCTTCATACTCGACCATGTTATGAGTGCATTGAAAATCAAGTTTGAGAGAGAAAGGGATCATCTCCTTCTCAGGCGTGATTAACAAGATCGTGATCCCTATATCAGCCATATTCTTAGAACCATCGAAGAATAAACTCCAAACTAGAGACTGTTGAATGTTATGGATGCGCTCGTTAGGGAAATCATCATCAACCTTTACATCTTCTGCCAAAAGAAAATTGGCTAGCTGGTCGGTGATGGCGTGGCCTTTAATTGACTTCTAAGAGACATACTCTAAGTTATACTACATTAACAGAACTCGCCACTTGGCAATCTGTCCACTAAGAAATAGTTGTTCGAGAATATACTTGAGAGGATTCAACTTTGATAGAATCTTGACTTCCGATGCTAACAAGTAATGTCTCAATTTCTGATACATCCAGACCAATGCTAGGCATGTCTTCTTTATCTGAGAATACTTTTTCTCGTAATCGATGAAGGTCTTGCTCATGTAGTAAATGGCATGCTCTACTCGACTGCCTTCTTCATATTGTGCCAAGAATCTTCCACAAGCGGTTTGATTAACTGAGACATACAACAAAAGAGGCTTTCCCAATTCTGGCAGCTTCAAAATGGGTGGATTGAGGCGATATTTCTTGATACGCTCAAATGACTGCTGAGACTTTGGCCCCCACTCGAACTTCACTCCTTTTCTGAGTAGATGATTAAAAGGTTCACATCTTATAGCCAAATTAGATATGAATCGTCGAATTGACTGCATACGTCTTTGAAGACTATGCAACTCTTTGAGGTTGGTCAGAGGTGGCATATCAATGATGGCCTTTGCTTTAGCGGGATCCACTTCTATTCCCTTCTTGTTGACCATAAAGCCAAGCAGCTTGCCAGACTCTACCCTAAAAACACATTTATGAGGATTGAGTCTCAACTTGAATAGAATGAGTTGCTTGAAGACTTGACCGAGACCTTCAATGTGGTCTTCTTCCTCCTTGGACTTGACCAAGATGTCATCAACATATGCATCCATGATTTTATGCATCTGATCATAGAAAATGATAGCCATTGCACGCTGATAGGTTGCCCCAACATTCTTAAGCCCAAATAGCATGACTATGTAACAGAAGGTGCCCCAAAGTATGGTAAAAGATGTCTTGGACTGGTCACGAGCGACCAACTTGATCTGATTATATCCGGAATACCCATCCATAAAAGAGAACATGGCATGACCTATTGTGCCGTCGATCAAAAGATCGTTGTTGGGAAGCGAATAATCATCCTTTGGAGTAGCTTTGTTGAGATTGCAAAAGTCTATACAAATTCAAACTTTACCGTTCTTTTTTGGAACTGCCATGATATTTGTTAGCCAATCTAGATAGTCTATTGCTTGAATGAATTCAGCTTTGAGTAAATCCTCAAGTCCTTTTTTGACTTGTTGCTCAATTCGAGGATCTATTTTCCTCAACTTCTGCTTAATTAGTTTGACATCTGGCTTCAGAATGAGGCGATGCTCAACCAATTTGGGATATAAACCTGGCATATTCTCGTAAGTTCATGCGAACACTTCTTGATATTGCTTGAGAAAATTGATGAGCCTTTCCTTCTCATATGTGCTCAGACTACTGTCGATTTTGAGAATCTTCGGGCTATCTTCTGAACCAATATTAATATCTTCGGTCGGATCCTGAACTAGGGATGATGACTTGTCTTGTTTCTGAATCGCTGCGAATTCTGGCAATTCTTGAAGAGATGAATCAAACTCTACAAATTCTTCAGACTTCTTTGTTGCCTTATTGTCTGCGAACACCCTAAATTTTCCAAAAAATCTAAAAGTTCCCTTTTTGCCCCTGACCTTTATCTTCTGAATAAATTGGGTTAATCTTTGATAAAATTCCATTTATTTCTCGAATTCACTAGAATCCAGATTCAATTTCCATATATGACCCAATCTCAGACCCAGATATGATATTCGAATCTAATTCTAGGCCTGAATCTTCTTATTTTTCAAAAAAATCAAAAAATCAATTCTTCGTATTCTTTTAGAGGTTTTATTTGGATCCAATCTCGATTCAAACTCTAAAATCAATAATTTTCTCAAAATCTTGGATCCAAATCCATTTTGAAGTTCATTTTCTGAAATAAATCCTGTATTTTTCACAAAAACCTCACTTTAAGAAAAATCTTAAAGTTTTAAAGCAAAAATTTTATAAAAGTACTTCAAAACCTCGTCTGGATCCCATCTTTTGAAAATCTTCAGGTTTTTCCTCGTGTTTCAGAATTTCTCCCAAAAACATAAAAGATTTCAATAAAAAAATATATACATTAGCTTAAAACCCTTTTCTGAAAAAGTCTTGTAAACTAACCCCTTTTTGAAAATTTTAAAATTAAAAGGACCTGCTCCGAAAGTTTTCTAATGACATGCCGTTATAAAACAAGTCGAAGGGGTCAACTCTTCCTTATCGCCTTCACCCCTCCATAGTGCTCTTCTCGATCCTTCTTCCCCTCTCTCTCAATCTCCTCCCCCTGGTGCCTCCTCTGCAAGCGGCTGCCATCGATCATCCTTCAAGGTGCCTCCTCTACAGGTAAGTGATCGTGTCCTTTTCCTTATGATTTTCATTTTTCTCTGTATCACATTTGTTTTCTTCTTAAATGTTTGAATCCCCCCACCCTCTTCCTCTTTTATTTTCTCTGAATTTTCTTTTAGTTGCTTTTTTTTTCGTTTTGGCCCCCATTAACGCACCTGTTGTAGTGTTGGTCTGCCTATGGCATCACCAGCCTACACATTGCGATATCAATAAAGTTTTTACTCCAATATCTCTTTCCTCTTTGCTTTATTTGAGTTTCTTTGGTTTATTTATGCTTCGATTAAGCAAATATGCCTTTCATTTGGATCATTTTTATGCTTTTGGTTATAGCATCTCATTTCTTTCTTCCTTGTTTTCCTGTTTATAATTTCTTTTGATTTTGTTTTCTCATTTTCATTATCCTTTTTATCTTGATTTTCTGTTCTTCTTTTATTATTTCATCCGTCTTTTGCATTTTCACATCGAATAGCATTTTTTTTTTATCTTTTTTTTTTTAGTCTGTTGCTTTCTTTTAGTTTCATTTATTGAGCTTTGTTATAGTTGATCGACCATAGTATCTTTGAATGTCTACATTTACTTCACGAATCATCCTTTATTTCAACATTTTAATCCGTTTACCTGCAACGTCCATTTTGATGCTATTAGATTTGTGTTTTTCCCCCTTTTCCTTTTGATTTTCTGTAAAAGTTTTCTTATAGTTCTGCATCGATCTTTGTTTCTTTTCTCTCTTTTTGAGGCATCCATGATAAGATCGACATGCATATAGCAGGACCGATCTACCAATTGCTATAGCGACAGAAGGAATACTTCCAACATTTTTATCCTACTTCTGCAAATTTTATGGTCATATCCTTCATGCCTGCATTATAATTTTGTGATCATACTATTCAATCGCTCCTTAGTTTAAAGTTGTTATGTATCTTTACATTCCCCATCTCTCTGTACCTTGTACGGGGTTCATCATTTTGGATTAATGCTTATTTTTTGTTCCATTATCATCACGTAATTAAACACAGAACTGCAAGCTCTTTAGCGACAAGATCTATGTTAAGGCTTCATTGCATCTCTCTGTGTTTCTCTAGCAATTTCATTTGTTCGATGTTATCCAATCCCTTTTTATCTTATGATTCCTCTAGTATTTCTGAAATCTTCTTAATGGATTTCGTTGAGATCTGGGTATCATCCAACAAACCAAGGCTACTCGGATATGATTCCCATTTAACCTCTAATAGGGAGCATTCATGTTCGGCCATCCTACATGGCAATTTATCTGCGGTTTTCTGCTTGCTTTCTCCAGATTCTCGATCTCCTATGTTATGAGATCCGATCATTCTGTGGTTGTAAATAATGATGATTCGATCCCCTGTTACATGGCGATCTGTGTTCCAAACCTTTTGGTTTTGCAGTTTACAGCTTGAGTGACCTTATTTTGTTTTTGATGTCTTGTGGATATCAAATCATGTCCTGCGATCGAATCCCGATGTAGAATTCTTCTCTGAGGCTTCACACCATTTTGAAAAGTAACTGAAGTTATTTTGATATCATCGATCCCTTGAATTCATGATCATCTAACCATGATAGGGGGGTTATGGTATGATGTGGACATCAATGGTCCCAAGTAACACAATCCATTTTTAAAATGCACAAGATAAGACCCAAGAATGTTCATGCTCCCCGTCGGGAATTAATCTCTTTCCTTTTCTGTTTGAGCGCACTTAGCTGAAGAGTCTGTTGAGTCCTCTATGAATTCCAAAAGGATGAAGTCACTGGCATCGCTCAATCAAATTCATACGATCGCCCCTTCTGTCCAAGCTGAGGTTGCAAAGGGGAGAGGACAGGAGAAGAAACGTCGCTCACCATTTTTTTTGCAGGGCGAATTACTGTCTTTCACAAGGCTAATCAAACTTTGAGGCAGCTTCCGCTTGGAGTTCTATTGTCTAGTGATGACTAACAGAAAATCCAATCGAAATATGGGTCGTTAGAACATAAGTTCTTTTTCAAATTCTCACCTTAGCGAGAGGCTCTTTGTCGCAGGGTCAGGCTCTTCAGGCCTTGCAATGTTTTTTTTTTTAGCATTAGTTTGTTCAGTGAGTATGAGTTGTGATACATTGTGGGATTCTCCTCTTTCAAGTGCCAAGACCTTCTCTTCAGTCTGGTGGTCACGTAGAAACAAACTCTCTATTCGGTGGTTGGGTATGTTCCATATCTTGTAGCAGGTAGTAGAAAATATAATTTGACAGAGGATATGCAGATGGACATTCTTGAGGGTGACAACAATCTTAACTAGACAAAACAACATTGGTCGACTGCTGTATGTTTTGATTTCTCTCTCTATGTTTGCAATCATTCTCACTACTGCAATGGCACATTAGCATTGTCATCATGCCTCACCTCACAACACCAACACTGCACGATAATCATTAACGTCACATTCCATTCTTGTTACTGCGTAACCCTGTATATGCACATCAATCACTGTTGTTACACCTCATTTACATCAATTATAAAACCCATTCAGATTATTAGTAGTGTCCTACTGCACCCCTCCACAACATGCTAATCCATATACCCATTGCTACAGTCCCATTTGCAGCAGCATGTATAGGTTTCAATAAAGCATCATTACATCCATATTTTAATACACTCACTCCTTTTACCCCTGTCAACTATGCATTTCTTTTATGATTATCATTTCATGTCATACATTGCATCACCCATTCCATCCATCTACAGTAGCATTGTTATACTTTTAACCATTTCCCTGGATAACCTACCTGTATCACCCTCTGCACCTATACTCACTCCACAACATTTCAGCATACATGTTAGCATCCCATCTTCACCATCTACTATGCTTGCTGCCAGCAAATCCAACCTTCATCTAGCCACACTCAGCACCTTTACTGGCCCTTGTTGCTAGTACTCTCACAACTCCCGATACACTTCCAATTGCCTGCAACCACAAAATCCTTCATCACATGTGTTCAGCCTCACTGCTGTAGCATTTCCCTACAGCAGGTCCACACCATGTCACCCCCTTTGCATTTACATCACTTAGCGCCACTGTCATTCATCCATACTCAGCGCATATCCACCCTGTGCATATACCTGCCATGGCTTCACACAATATCAATACTCTCACTGCAGCATTATATGCCATCGTTTTGCATCTAGACACCTACAGCATGTGCACATTCCATGGTTACTTGCCATCCTCCTTACACGAAGCATCATACCCTGCATGATTGCTACACAATAACATCCCTTTACTGCTACCTCCTATAGCACTTGCTGCTTACCTCCTCCTACATTTCAACTATCACCACCTTCACACCTGATGCCATCATCAAACAGTAGTGCACCTTCACTTCAATGTTAACTCATCTTCACATTCTACCACCAAACACCTCCATTCACCCTCGCTGCTGAAGCACCTGTACTAACACCATATCCCAGCACTTGTATATTTTTTACAAACCCCTCCTTCACAGCCACCACCGTTGTCGTCACTCAATTACTGCATTCACCATCAGCACATACATTGTAACACTATATTCATGCCCACACTGTTGCATTTCAATATATGTTTGCACCATCTTTTTCTATCTTTTCTTGCATATTGCTTGTACAAATGTAAATGGATCATGCATGTTGCTCAATCATTATGCATTTAAGCATATTAAACCATTCATATGTCACCCTTTTTATGAAAATTTTCAATAAAATTGTGTGACATTCATCTTATAGTTGATAAATGCATCAATCTCATCCGTTATGCCTCTATACATGCCATCTTCATTTCATTTCCCGTTTCACCTTTGTTAGTGTTTCTAGCTTCTAAGTTACATGTTATATGTGTTATAGTCTCATTCATTAGGTATAAGCATTATATTTAGATAGGTACATCTGCATTTATTATTGGCTTGGACATGACCATATGCTTGTTAGTCTTTCAACATGATACCTCTTTTCCATATTGCGTGTGTTAACTTGGAATTTTGCAGGAAATATGCAAAAATTGTTGAGTTCCTTTTTAGATTTAGAATTCTATCATTTTCAAAATTGTAATAGCCAGATATTAATGAGAACTTTACATTTCCAGCTTTTAGATTAGAATGTATGAGCATGTAAATATCATGAATTATCTGTTTTATATCATTTTTATCTTATTTCTCAAAAATCCACCATGGTGAAATACGAATGACACGTGCACCATTCTAATAAGAGGTAATTAAATCTTAAGCAAATGATTCACATTGGTGTCCATAGTCAAAATGTGGACAATGCTTAGGTTTTCTATCTTTTACGGAATAACATTGGATCCACGTTGGGTCTCCTTCAAAAATCATCATATTTTCTGAATTTTTCTTCCTTTATCAGGGTTTGACTTGTAAATTAACTTAAAATATATATCAATGAACATAGTCAAGATATATTGAAAGTTAATTTCATTTCAAACCCTATAAAGACACCAAAATGTATTTTATTCTTTATCTGAATTTAAATACATATTATTTTATAGTACATTTGTGACCATAGTGATGAATGTATTATATTTTTAATCTTATTTCAATTCTCCTAAAGAATGAAATATGTTTTTTTTAAACCCAATTTTTCAAATTTTTTTAATTCATTCTTCATTTGGGATAGAATTGCATTCTTTTTCATATTATTTCAAAAATCCAAGTGATTTTGAGATATATTTTCAAATATTTTTCTCATTTCTCAAATCAATTCTTATCTGTAAATTCAAATTCATCTTTCTATTTCTGATTTTATCTTATTTTCAAAGTTCAGACTTCAATATCCTAATTTCAAAGTTCAACTCAACTTTGAAATTTCAAATTCATTTCTAGATTCAAAACTCAATTTCCAAACTCAAATCAAATTTCAAAGTTCAATTCAACTTTGAAATTCCAAATTCATTCCCAGGATCGGGATTCAATTTCAAATTCAATATTCCAGATCAAATTTCAAAGTTCAATTTAACTTTGGAATTCTAAGTTCATTTCCTAATTTCGAAAATCAAGTTTTATTGTTTTATACTTCAAATTCCCAAATCTTCCAAAATCATCTTTTGATTTCAGAATTCAAGTCTGAATTCAAGCTTTGTTCTTTATTTCTCAAAATTCCAAAAATCTCCAAATTTTATCTAAAGATTGACTCTTGATTCTCAATCCAATTCATTTATCTAAAATCAAGGTTTTGAGATTGATTCTGAATCTCAAAATTTGGTTTTCTCTAAAATTCAAGGCAGGTTTCAGGACCAATTCCGGATTTCTCAAAACCAATTCCAAAATCAAATTCAAATCTGGATTCCCGAATCCAACTCCGTTGTTTTCATCTAGATTTCTCAAATCCAACTACACTTTCAAATTCTATTTGGATTTCTTAAATCCAAAACCATCTTCAAATCTCATCTGGATTTCTGAAATCTAACTCTATTTTCAAGTTCCATTTGGATTTTTCAAATCCAGTTCCATCTTAAACTCCAAATTTCAAATCCAATTCCATCTAGGATTCCAGATTTTAAAACCAATTCCATCTTGGATTCTAAATCCAATTTCATCTTGAATTCAAGATTTCAAATACAGATTCCATCTTGGATTCCAGATTTTCAAATCCAATTCCATTTTCCAATTTGGTTTCCAATTCCAAACTCAATTCCATTTTCAAATCTCATCTGGATTTCAAGATTTCAATTTCAATTTCTATTTCCAAAACCATTTTCAAATCTATTTTTCAAAGTCTAGATTCAATTTTCAATTCCAATTCCCATTTCAGGTTCTAAATTCAAAACTCAAGATCAAAGATCCCTTTTTAAAAATCGATTCTTGAGAATCAAATTCAAAGTTCATTTTGACTTTGAAAATTCATTTTTACTTCAAAATCCTATCTCAGTTCCAAATCTCCTTTTCTCTTCATTTCTTCAATTCAAGATTTATTTTCAAATCTCTGATTATTCCAAGACTTAGAACTTCAAGTCTCTTCTTCCAGATCTATTTTCAAGTTCTAAGTTAGATTCAAAATCTAAATTTTTCAAGTCAATCTTCAAACTTTGTAAAATCATTTTCTTCAAAATCACTTGAAAAATCCAACAATTTTTTGAATGATTCTTCAAAAGCATACAACTTTGCATTTGCATTTAACAAGCATGATTCTTTGTACATTTTAGACTTAGAATAAATTTTTAGACATTATTTAGGCAAAGCAAAAGGCATAAGTTCGATCCTTGTTTCAATTACCCCTGGTAAAGGCGTCAGGAACGGTTGAACCTCTTACCGACGAGCGAATCTCGTCTCTCTATCTTTTCCTACAAAATTTTCAAAAACGGAGGCGAGTAATTTCAAAATATTTTTTAAAATTAAGGTCAAGTGAGACCTTTGCAAAAGAGTTCTTCTCTCTCTTCTTTCTTTTCTTTTCTCCTCTCTCTTCTTTTCTATCTTTTATTCCCATTCAAAAAGGGAATAGAGGCTAGAGAGGAAAAGAAGAACAAGAAGAAAGATTTTTGCAATGATCACAAAAGTGGCGACCGTGATGGGACTCATCTTCGTCCGGTCAAATTTGTGCCTTTTTTTGCTTTGCTTTGATATTATCTAAGTCTTTACTCTTCGAATGTCAGTTTCATTTCCATGCAAACCTTAGGAGCCTAGACTCTATCCTAGCTGACATAAAAGCATATAGGATTTAAGTATGGTTTGGTAGGACCATATTGAGGAGATTATTGCATGCCCACTTAGACTTAGGTTTGAAATACAACTCTTCTCAATTCTAGGGATTGAATGCAAACAATGTATGCAAGTGTATGCTTCTTTATTATTAAATTTTATCGCTTTAGGACTCTGCATTAGAGTCATCTGATTTATTGCATGTTGAACATGTTTTCAAAAACATCCCTACCTATATTGTCTCAGTCTTCACATTGCTAGGCTGTCTCACTGAACCATAGTTCGGGAGAGAGCCTCACAACTAGACCACTTACTTAAGGGCCATAGTCCCAAGTATATCGGTAGGTGCTCAAGGATGTTGGGAAGCCATTACCTTAGAACTGGAGAAATATTTTCTATGCCACATACTTCGAGCTTCAACTTGAGTATATCAGCATACCTTGATTGGAATCAGATGATCTGAACCATAGAGTTAGGATTAAGGTCCTACAAGCCATTTCAAATATTGCATTTAGAGTCAGCTTTCAGGGAGTGTTGTTTGTTTCTTTCTCATATTTCCCTACATATTAACTTTTCTAAAAACCCTGGGCATCTTAATAAAAAAATCCTATTTATTTTCAAAACCCAGGTGTATATTTTCCTCTATCTTTATTCTTTTCCCTTTTCAGATCAAATTTTCCCAAAACCCTGGAAATCCTTTTTAAAACTCTCCTTAGATTTTCAAAACTTCAGGTGTATTTTTCTTTTCTTCTTCTGATTTCTTCAATTCTTTTGATCCTACCTACTATTTTTCAAATTTTAAATCTTTACCATCTATTTTCAAACTTTTCATATCTTCCAATGTATCTTCTGATTCTATTTCGAAAATTCTTGTTTACCTTTTCACAAATAAAATCTCTTTTTAAAGAGATATTCTTTTCAAAATAGCATTTTCCTACCAAAAATCAAAAAGCGCTAAATCCAATTTTGACCTTCGAGATATTCAAATCTCAATTTCAAAGCCTTGAGGTCACAATCTTTCCTCAATTTTCCTTAAATTCTGCCAATCTTTCATCAATTTCTATCCCTTCTCATCAATTCTCCTTTAAGATTTGAGTTTCGACTCAAACATCCAACTCTTTCCTTTGAGATTCGAGCCTTGACTCAAAATTTTAAGCTTTCCTTCAAAGATTTTAGTTTTCACTCGAGTCTTCGTTCCTTCAAAAAAATCTGAATTTTCCAGCTTTCCTTTAGGAAAATCGAGCCCTGACTCGAACATTCTAACTTTCCTTTGAATATTTTGAGTTTTGACTCAAAAATATTAATTGGCCTCGTTTTTCCTTTAAAGATTTGGGTTTCGACCCGAACTTTCTCTCCTTGAAAACCAAACTTCCTAGCTTTCCTTCGAAGACTCGAGTTTCGAATCGAATCTTCTAACTTTCCTTGTAAAAACCTGAGTCCTGACTCGGTTGGTCTTTCAAAACCAACTTTTGAGTTAGGCTTACCTTCAAAATCCAGCTTTATGCCAAGCTTGCCTTAAGAACTTTAAATTTATATTTACCTTCAGAATTCAGCCTCATGTTAGATTCTTCTCCAGAATCCCACTGGTGTGTCAAAACTCGATGTTAAGCGAAGTTTTTCATCAAGGATTTCAGGAATATCTTGCCAAATTGCCATAAAATAGTTGTTGATCTCAAAATTACATGAAGAATTTCCTCAAATCTCCTTAGTATTCCTTCCAAAAGGGCGAAGCTTTTGTGAAGAAATGATCGAACTTCAAATTTTTTGTTGGTCAACCAAGAGGATGAAGAAAAAATCATCGATGTGACTAGCGAAGGAAAATTCAATGATGTTGAAAAGCCATAAGTGAGCTAATATTGATCATAGCTATTGGCACATTCTTAAAGATTATTCTTTGACAGTAAGATAATGAAAATATCTTGGGCAGTAAAGAGAACCTACCCAATCCATATCTCCTCAGTCATTTGAGATGCAATCAAATATCCGCAAAGGGGATCTCTCAATTGTCGTCAAGATGAAGACGAATAGGCGAGTTAGATCTTCGGGGCCAAAGAAGATTTGGATCATCTCCGAGATCAAGGAGTTTGTGAAGGATCCTTCCAGGGAAAGTTCAGATCACTGTTGAGATGAAGGCGAGTGTGATGAACCTACCGACAAACCCTAAAAGATATTTGATTTCTGCTATCATCTAAAGACCTTTTAGAACTTGTGTCATCAAGCCTAATTCCTGGGAAAGAAAAGAAGGATCGGAACATCTCCAAGATGAAGGAGTTTGTGACATACCCTTCCATGAAAAAGAGAGAAAAGTCAGGACATCTCCAAAATGAAGGATGATGTAAAAGCCCAAGAAAGCTCCATGACTCAAAAGAGTGCAAAAAGATCATCATAGGAAAATGCCCAGGATATCAAACTGCCCAAACTATCAGGAATCATCTTTATCTATGTGAAATTCTTTTATCAATATCTTTTCATTCAAATGCTTTTATGAAGCTAAGAATGTTTTCTCTCCTTTCATATCAAGGAAATTGATAGCTTCCTTGAAGAAAACCAACAAAAGTTTGATTTTGATTCTGGATTCTATAGAGTTAACCCAGTTGGGAGTAATACTCTAGGTGGAAGAGAGAACATCTTTAAAAAAAGAAAAAGAAAAAAAAAAGAGGGTGCTTACCTTCAATTACCTTGAATCAACTACAATTTTATCACTTTGGCAATATTTTCCAGCTTTCCTGATGAGAAATAAGAACTTGACATCCGTTTTGATACATCTTGGTGTTGCCTTCTCCATCTTTCGCTTTGATCGAGAGATTCACCTTCTCCTTTCTAAAAGGATTGCCTTATTCATCTTTTGCGTTGTCAAAAAAATTGCCTTTCTCCTTGATAAAAGGATCGCCTTCTCTGTCTTTCGCTTTGATCGAAAGATTTGCCTGCTCCTTGATAAAAGGATCGCCTTCTTCGTCTTTTGCTTTGATCGAAAGATTCACCTTCCATCGCCTTCTCCATCTTTCACTTTGATCGAAAGATTCACCTTATCGTTGATTAAAGGATCACTTTCTTCATCTTTCGCTTTGATCAAAAGATTCGCCTTCTCCTTGATAAAAGGATTGCCTTATTTATCTTTCACTTTGATCGAAAGATTCACCTTCTCCTTTCTAAAAGGATTGCCTTATTCATCTTTTGCTTTGATCGAAAGATTTGCCTTCTCCTTGCTAAAATGATTGCATCTTCATATTTCAAGGATTGCCATCTTCATATTTCACTTTTGCCTTCTCCTTAAAGGATTACCATCTTCATATTTTGTTTTCACCTTCTCCCTTCCAAAAGGATTGCCCTCCTCATCTTTCGCTTTGATCGAAAGATTCACCTTTTCCTTACTAAAAAGATTGCCTTATTCCATCTTTCACCTTGTCAAGAGATTCTCCTTCTCCTTGTTAAAGGGTCGCCTTATTCATCTTTCGCTTTGATCGAAAGATTCACCTTCCATTTTCTAAAAGGATTGCCCTCTTTATCTTTCGCCTTGTCGAGAGATTCGTCTCCTTGATAAAAGGATCGCCTTATTCATCTTTCACACCATCGAAAGGTTTGCCTACTGTTACCTTATCAATCTTGTTGAAAGAATTATCTCACATCTCCTTATTTTCCATCTCTCACATTCCCAGAAGAGTTGCCTCATTCAACTAAAGTATCTATCCTGTCCCATCATGATTTCTCCATTTGAGAATTCCGTATGGTCATCCCCACTCAGGTTAAGAGTCAAACTTGTACTTTCTGCGAGAGGTCATTATTTTCAAAAGCTGATTCTAGTCTCAGCAATGAGACGCTCAAAATCATCCCTTTTTCAAGCTTTAGGGAACCCCATCTTCCTCCTTTCGCAAAACCCCTTTCGGATTTGTTCATCCAAACTCCGAAGGTCCCATCATGGTTTCTTCACTCGAGGATTCCATTTGGTCATCCCCTTCAGGTTAAGGGTTAAGCCTGAACCTCGTGCCTCGAGGTATCTTCCTTTTCAGGTTTTGGTTTAAAACCTGAGTCTCGTTTCGACGAGGTCCCTCGTTTCGACGATGTGTTTTCTTCCAGTCCCATCATGGTTCTTCCCATCGAGGAATCCATGCTTTGTATATCCATATAGGACAGGATCCTACTTGAGCTTCATTTCACAAGGCATTTTTGCAAAAATGTCCCATCGAGGTCCACTTATGTTTCTTTCCTCAACCAAATTTTCTTGATATATCTTCGTCCCATCCAGATTAAGGGCTAAAACCTGAGTCGTTCCAAAAGGTTGATCTTGTCTCACCCATAAGACTTGATCAAAATGCTTATCCTTTATCATTTCGGGATCTTCACCCAAAGTCCCATCACGATTTCCTCATTTCTATTTTTCAGTCATATCATTTTCGAGGATTTCGTCTCCCCCAAGCGATTCAGGATAAGGTTTTAAGCCTGAAAAACCATGTCTCTCAAATAAATTCTTCTATACCCAGTTCAGATATGTTGACTAAGGCATTTTTCAAAAATTTGGAGTGCTATCTTTGCCACTAAGCTCGGCTTTCAACCGGCTTAGTAGCAAAGAGGGGCATCTGTAAACACCCCAAATTTTTCAAAATATTTTAAATATTCCCTTTTTGCCCCTGATATCATTTTTTGAGCAATTGAGTCACTTTTAAATCTAAATTCTAGTTCATTTCTCAAGTTTTACTGAAATTAAATTCATTTTATATGTCTGACTTGACTTCGGATCCGGATCCAATGTCCAGATCCAAAACTGAGTCTCGTTGTCCAACTTTTAATTAAAATTACAAAAAAATACCAAAAATAGTTTTTAAATAGCTCGGACATTCCATTCGGCACCCGTTTAGATCTATCGTGTTGTATTTCTCAATTCGAAGTTTCAAAACTCGAATATTTTCTCAAAACCTGGATCCAAACCCATTCTTCTGAAGAAATTTCCCAAAAATAACCCTGACTCTTCAGAAAAGCCTTCTTTTGTAAATATTTCTCAAAAATACAAAAAAAATAGTTTTAAATCTTTGATTTTAGAGTTTTATTCTAAAAATGTCAAAAAAATATAGAAAATGTCAAGAAAGAAACAAAAAAATAATAAAAATAGCCTTTTTGAAAACACCTTTTGAAAATCAAGTTTTATGAAAACAGTTTTTTAGCAAAATTTTATTAAAAAACCCATCTTTACAAAATCTTGAAAAACAAAAGGGGGGAATGTCGCAAAACTCCTTCTTAGGGTTTTAAAAGAGGGTTATAGGACACACTCTCCTCTCTCTCAGACACTCTCGAAACCCTCTCTTGCCCCCCTTTTTCCTCCTCCACTCATCGCCAACCACCCAGGCGACTCTCCTCCACCCATCACCAACGATCCTTCTTCCCGAACCCTCCTCCTTCTCTTTAAAAGGACCACACCCCCCTTTCTCTCAGATTCATCGTGCTTCACCCCCCCACCCGACATTTCCTTCTTCCTCTGCTTCTTTCTTCTTCCCCTTTCCTCTTCGTCTTCTTTTTTCTGGTTTCTTTGGTTTTTCCCCATTTGGCTGAAGAAAGCCGAATCATCTCGGCAGTAGAGCTACAGTGTCATCTGCATCAGGCCAACACCCAAGGGCATATTCACCCGGATATGTGTATTTTTCTCTTCGATTCATCGTGGATTGGCACACCAACTCCCCAAAGGATCAATCATCAATTTGCTGATTAGACCGCGTGACTGGAGATCGGCGACCACGGAGGAGAAACCCAACACCCTTCTTGCTTCATTCCCCTCTCTCTACGGGGCCCCTCTGAAACCAACTTCCATCCTTCTCCAGAATCGCAGTGATTTGTTTAGATCCACGATCAATATCCTTCACGGTGCCTCTCCTACAGGTCAGTAGCCATTCTTCTCTCTTCTTCTACTTTTTTTTTAATAACACCTTTTTCCCTTCGTTGATTTCCCGCATCTCTCCGTCTCGGTTTCCTTTTCTTCGTTTCTTTTCTTTCATTAGCTTATCAGAGCATCAATGGTGAGGTTGACCTGCAAATAGCAGAAACAACCCACCTACCACTATATTAACATAGGAATGATCTCATTCCCACATTTTTTTTACTTTCCCCCTTTTCAATTTTGATGATAATTTTGTTTTTATCAGTGCGTATCCTATCACCTAACAATGGTAGATTTTCTTTTGTCTTATTTACTTGCTAATTGTCGAGTTTCTATTTTTGGATAACCAGTCGATCTGGACAGTCTTGATTTCATTTTCATGCGACATTTTAAGTTTCCAGTTTTGCTTGGTCTTCCTATCTTAGTTTATCTGATTATCCACTGTATTGATATGGTTTGTAGCATTGATCATACCACATACATTTTGCCTTCATCAGACCGAGTGCATAGCCCGGCTACCCTAGGTATGATTACAAAGGGGATGGACCAAGTAGATTCCCCAGACCCTTAGCCCAATAGATGAACCTCACATAGTCACTCAATGTTAAAGAATCAGCATGAGATTACACCCATCTGAATGTCAAATTGGAACTGAATTTTTTATATTTTAGCAAACCAAAGCTATGGATACCAGGTTCACTCTGCATATAAGTATGATTTTTTGTGACTTTAAGTTTAGTTCTCCATTTTTTTGTTGTTGTTGTTTCCTTTGGTTTTAGTTCTGTCTTTTTGCATAGATGCTCTGGTTTTAGTAACCCTTTCCTGTATCATTTTCATCCCGAATTCTTATGTGGTAATTTGGTTCTCTTACAGTCTTTTCATTAATGCTTGATTCCAAAATCATTTTGACAATCGCCTTATCTTTTCCTCTTATTATTATAGTTTTCCATCTGTGATTTCATGTTTTACAGAATCCGATCGTCATTTGGCTATAGAGGTGGATAATCTGATTTCCTGTCATCAAGCGATATATGTTTTAAAATTTCTTTTGGGCTGACTGTTGTGATTTGCACTTTGGACAGTATGGTCTTCTTGATGATTTGCTACTGCCTGGTAAAGTTTCTCTGGGGTTTTTCCTGTAACATGTTGTAAAATAATTGAGGCCATCATTTCATTATTGATTCCTGGAAGTTTATCTGATCCTAATCGGATGACTCAGATATTGATATTTCCAAGTAATATAAGATGCACAAAGTAAGATTCAAGATCTTTTCCTTAGGCATGAGTAATTCATTGTGGCAACATAGGGTCAAGCTTTCCGACATCAAAAAGACCCTGAAGAACTCAAATGTAGTTTAGGGATGTAATCTCTCTAGCAGTTTTGGTTTGTGAAAAGAGAATCCCATTGGTACGCTGCTAGTTGCTCAATGCTGATTCAAGATGGTGCCTATTGACCATTTGAAACTAGTTATATTTTTGCTGTAAGATGCTCTTGATAAAGACTTTATCTATGACTTATTAGGTCCGTCATGGGGTTTCTTCCATAGAAGACTGGCTTTGCAACATCTTTGTCGAAAGTTGCTTAAGAAATGAGTCGTCATCCTTCAGTGAAGTAGGCACAACGATTGGATAAGATTTATATCATTGTCGAGCTGCCTGATGCAAAGAATGTGAAGTCCAAACTTGAACCTAAAAGGAGAATCACGTCTTCTGCCACCGAGGAGAATGTTCCCTATGAAATAGATCTTAAGTTGTTTAACAAAGTGAATATTGAAGAAAGCAAGGCCATGTTCGTACGAGGAGCATCATCTATGTGATACAGAAGGCTGAGAGGAAAGGGTGGAAATCTCCTTTCTCCTATTCGTAGAGGTGTTCTCTTTTTAAAAGAGACTGGAACCAATTGGGACTCAGTAAGTATCTTAATTTAAGTAACATGATGCTGGAAGTATCTCTGCTGCCAATATCATCTTGCAATAGGGGGGGGGCATCATTGTTACCTTCAAGTACAGTCAATCGTTTTGAGTTGAAGCCATGGTAAGTGTGTTTGACATATTTTGATGAGCATTTTCTTCAGCACAGGGTGAAGTGGTTTAAATGCTAAAGGTTTCCCTTGATTCTAATTGTATATCTAATGTTCTTCTTGTTTTCTCCTCTCTTCGAGCCTATCTTTAAGCTCATGTGACGCTGGAATTTTCTGATTGAATGGTGGTGGGTAATTGATATCTCTGTGTGTTAACCGAAAGCATATATTTCTTTGTCATTAACATGTCCAGTCCGATGCGCATATTTGTGTTTATTTTATCGTTTCATATTCTAGATCAAGAGCAATTTCTGTCTCTCTCTGCTCATCCTATCAAAAGGTCGATTCAGAGCCTGGGCGGGATCGACAACGGGCTCAAATGTTTAAAAGTTTATTGGACAGATACTCTCTCCCTGTCAAATTTCATTTCTGTATTTTCTCTTATACATACCTGCCCATGTTGAATTCATTGGGCCATTTTTGTAAATATGATATATTGTTCCTGTCTGTATTCAAAATCGAGATAGCCAATGATCATTGCTCTGGTTTATCCCATGTTCGAAATTTTGTTCAAAGTTGATTATCAAACTAAGCTCTGCTGGTTCTCTATTTACTCAGGATGCCGTATATCACCTGTGTGCATTTCCACTATATCTACTATCCATATCCCAGCACTTGTTGCAGATTACTAGAGAAGAAACTGAAGGTTCACCATTGCAAAACTAAGAAGGAAGATATCTGGACGTGAGATCCATGGCAGCAAAAAGAACATTTCAAATGTTTCTGAGTTGACAAAATCTGAAGAAGATTGTGCTCAAAGTAACCTCTCAAAGTAAAAGTGATAGACTACACAGTAATGTCAAAATACTCCCTGGGTATCAAGCATATTCTCTGGAGATCATTCATGAAGAAAGCTGGCCTCTAGGATTCTAAAAGCAAGAAATTGTCATTAAGTTCTGCACCTCTTCAATTTCACTGCAGTCATCAAAGTCTGTAAGTAGTACGCCCTGACTTGTAAATCTGTTCCTCTACAATTCCCTGCCCATCGCTTGCATACAGCATTACAAACAACACCACACCTGTATCACCTTGAAGGCTATTCCTCACACACTTGCATTGTTGTCATGCCAATTAGCCCAGCCAATGTTTTACTAGATTTATACAGGGCATTCTGTAGAGATCGGGTTTCATAAGTCTTAGCAGGTGTATTTCTTTCATGGACGATGATATTACATGTCCATTTTCTTTCCCTTTTGCAGGTATACTTTTTTTTGATATTTCTCATATGATGCTAGTTCTTCATAATAGAATTGGGTTGGACTTGACTGTGGTTCTACAGTAAACTTTAAAGTGAAAGGTTGGATATTATTTGAATATTTTCTCAGATCATGATCGTGAAAATGAAGGCACATCCTACTACTTTCAGCATCTTTCACAACTTATTGTCCATTTACACTCAATACCACCCCTTTAACTTTGTCACATTAGCATACCTACATTCTCTGCAGCCGCATTTTCACATTCATTTGCTGTACCTATCCACCTCATTCACCATCTAGTAACAGTCATCCTATCTCAATCCTGTCCATGTAATTTCCTCTACTTCACTCATGCATTATCTATAAGTTCCAGCATCTAGTTATGTTAGGCATTATTGCAAAAACCAGTCTCCATGCAGCAGTACACTATCCTTCCCCTTTGCCACTATCACAGCATATATTCTCATCATCTCATCAACAACTATGTTGCCTGTACATTCTGTGCAATATATATATATATATATATATATATATATATATATATATATATAGGTCGGCGATATGAACCAACAAAGAAAATCATTATGGGTCTTCCACATGAATCCTTCTCCTCCATTCATTTCTATCCAATGCCATGTCCTCAGTGAGGTTCAAAGCATTCATATCCTTTCTTATCACCTCCATCCATGTCTTCCTAGGCCTACCCCGACCTCTTTTAACTAATACATTTTCCCATTTCTCCATCCTTCTAACTGGAGCATCATTAGGCCTACGTCAAATATGTCCAAACCACCGTAAACGATTCTCTCTTATCTTATTTTCAATGGGTGCAACACCTACCTTCTTACATATCTCCTCGTTCCGAATCTTATCTTTTATTGTATTTCCACACATCCATCTCAGCATACGCATCTCAGCTACACTCATTTTTTGAATATGATGTCTCTTGGCAGCCCAACATTCCGTACTATATAGTAAAGCGGGCCTAATAGTCGTCCTATAAAACTTTCCCTTCAACCGCAATGGAATTCACTATATATATATATATGAATAAAATATATATATATATATATATATATATATATATATATCATTTCCCATCTTTTCCATCACGTATATCTTGGTACATGAGCACTTTACCATTGACATCTATAGAATATGTGCCATCTCTTTATACTAACCTGCTGTTTTGCAGGGAATATGTGGAAAGTGTCATTATCTGGAGTTGCATTTTCAATTTTAAATATTGTAATAAGTTAGGTCTTAATGAGAATTTACCTTTTTTGTTTTAGATAGAATGAATGAGCATTGTAAATATCATAAATTGCTTGTTTTCATGCTTTTTACCTTTATTTTTCAAAATCTCATAATGGTGAAACACGAATGGCACATGCACCATTTCGTAAGAGGTAACTAATCCTAAGTTGATGATTTACATCAATGACCATAGTCAGGATGCAAACAAAACTTAGGTTTTTTATCTTTTATAAAATAACACTGGATCCACTCTGGACTCCTTCAAAATTCGTCATATTTTCCTTAAATATTTTTCCTCCTTTATCAGGGTTTAATTTAAAATTAATGCAATATATATATCAATGGCCATAGTCAGGGTATATTGAGAGTTAATTTCATTTTAAACTCTATAAAAGCACCAAAAATGTATTTTATTCTTCGCTTGAATTTAAATATAGATTATTATATAATACATTCAATGATCATAGTCAGGGATGTATTATATCTTCAATCTTATTTTAATTTATTTAAAAGAATGGAATAGCTTTTCAAAATCTAATTTCAAAACTATTTAAATTCATTCATCATTTAGGATAGAATTGCATCATATTTTCAAATTTCTTTTTCATAAATTCAAGTGATTTCCTTCAGATATCTTCTTCATTTCTCAAATCAATTTTTTAACTCTTGTAAATTCAAATATCATTTTCAGATTCTAAACTTTAAATTCGAAGTCCAATTTGACTTTGAAATTCATTTGTATATCTGAAATTCAAATTCTAATTCAAATCAAAGTTCAAAGTTCAATTTAACTTTGAAATTTCTGATTCATCTTCTGATTCCCAATTCAAACTTTAAATTCAAAGTCCAAATTTGACTTTGAAATTCATTTGGATACTCAAAATTCAATTTTCAAATCAAATTCCAAATTCATTGTCAAAGATTCAAATTCAAATTCAAATTCAATTCAATATCTTAAAATTCCATTTTCAAAGTTTAATGTAACTTTGAAACCTCTGATTCACCTTCTGATTTCAAATTCAAAATCAAATTTTCTTATCTTCAAAATCCAAGTTTTGAGACTGATTCCAAATTCAAGTCTTTTTCTAAGTTTTAAATTTAAATCTGGGTTTTCAAAACCCAGATCCATCTTCAAAAGTCCCATTTGGACTTTCAGAATCCAAATCCCAAGTTAGATCCTAATCACAAATTGGATCTAGATTTGCAAGTATAATCTCCAATTTTGGATCTCAGACTTCAGATCCAATCCTCACTTAGGATTCAGAATCCAATTCTACTTTGGATCTCAGACTTCAGATCCAATTCCATTTTAGGGTCCAGAATCCAACTCCATCTTGGATCTCAGACTTCGGATCCAAATTCCATTTAGGATTCAGACTTTGGATTCAAACTCCATCTTGAATCTCAGACTTCAAATCCAATTCCACTCTCAATTCTAGATTTCAAATCCAAATTCTATCCTGATTTCAAATTTTAAATCTAAAATTCAATTTTATCTCAAAGTCCATCTCTTCTTTGGGTTCACAATTTGAATTCAATGTCCATCCCTGACCTTGAAAATTCATTCCTTTTTCTTTTATCTCAGCTTTAAATTATTCTTTTCAAAAATCCAAAGATTTATTCTTCCAAAGACTTAGAACTTCAAGATATCTTTCCTGATCT
Organism: Nuphar pumila; assembly: GCF_984573655.1. Lineage (NCBI taxonomy): Eukaryota > Viridiplantae > Streptophyta > Magnoliopsida > Nymphaeales > Nymphaeaceae > Nuphar > Nuphar pumila. The sequence continues at coordinate 94,412,072 of NC_143256.1, forward strand.
ATCTCAAGTTCTAAAACTAGATTCAACCATTTCTTCACTCCATCATCAAGTTCATCTCAAGAAAACTTGGAAATTTTCAAAATACTTTCTCAAAAGAGCATACATCTTTGCATTTGCACAAGCATGATTCTTTGTGCATTTAGACTTAAAATAAATTCTTAGATGATATTTAGGCAAAGCAAAAGGCATAAATTTGATCATTGGTTCAATTACCCCTGGTAAAGGTGCCAGGAACGATCGAACCTCGTACCGACGAGCGAATCCTGTCTCTCCATTTTCCCGCAAAATATTTCAAAACAGAGGCGAGTAATTTTTCTAAATATTTTCAAATCAAGGTCAAGTGAGACCCCGCAAAAAGAGTTCCTCTCTCTCTTTCCTTTCTTTTCTCTTCTCTCTTCTTTTTCTGTCTTTTATTTTCTCCCCTCAAAAAGGAGAAAATAGGGGTCAGAAAGGAAAAAGAGAAGGAAGAGAGAGAAACCACATGAGAGGAAAAATTTTGCGATGATCACATTATTTGGATGCAAAAAGTAAAATAATCACTTCAAGCTTTCCTATCTGGTTTTGCATTTTTAAAATACAAACAAAGGGCACACCCCCATCCAATTTGAAATGAAATTAGTCATTCCTTGTATCATTGTATGTTTGATACTTTGACTGAATATGCTTATAGGTACTATAGTTAAAACTGAATGAATCATACTAGAAAGGAAATCAATAAAATCACTTACTCTTCCTAATCTTCTAACGCAACCATCAAGTCACAATATTATGTACACATCTTCCCTTGGATTAACACCTTCAGCCTTTTGTTGATCAATTATCCACCTTTCCCATTTAGTGGGTGAAATAACCTGTGCCCTGAACCGAATCTTTGCTTTCATACGTGACTTTGCAGTTATAGACTGAGTTCCTTTTTCAAAATCTGCCTTGATCCAGCAAGTCTGCAGTTGTGTATCACCCTGACTGTGCCTATCACCAGAGTCCGAGGAATCGGTTGGAATTATACCTTCCCTGCAGAAACTGGATAGCACCCAACAAGAAAACTAGAGACCACGCAGGAGCAGTAAGCAATTTCTCACTAATTTTCTCAATCCATCATGTTTCATGTGAGAGCCACTCATACAAGTGATGTGATGAATAAGTGCAGTTACGTTGCTACAACAAGAATCAAAATCAGGGTGGACGATGATGCAGGGATAAACAAATATCATGAAATGCCATATGTTAAGATACAGATGCAGGGTAAATGAAAGAGGGCAAAGATCAAATAACGTGTTAATGCTCATGGATTCAAAGGATTTAACAATCTTATGATGCAGAATACACACTTGAAACTAATGTGGAGTGATTGGCATAAATAACAGTATGGAACTGGAAAAACTTGAAACACACAAAAATCAAGCAAAATAGAGATGGTCATGTCATTGAAACTATATGAGCCTGAAATTTGCAGTAAAGAGAAACACAGACAGAGGCTAAATTGATGCACAGGAGAATGATACAAATATATATTGCAGATTGAGTGTAAGAGGATATGCATATCGTAATAAGACCCAGGAGAGAGCATACACATACGCTAAATCAAAATTAAATGCAGGATGATGTAGCTTACCGAAGGAAATGTTACTAACAAATGCCACAACAAAGACGTGACTAAACCTGTATCTAAATCCATAAATATGAATACAAGGGATACAGAGGGATCGGGTAATGCCATAACCGATGCAGCGAGAGAAAAAAAGTGATGACACTAAATTGAGAAAAGAGAAAACTCGCAATAAAAAAAAATGAAGGAAATATAACAAACGAATACCCTTTTGAATACATTGGAAATTAAGTAGAAAAACCCATCTAAAGCATGAAAGCAATGCATTATAAATCTATTAAGCAAATCTCTATAGCCTCCAGATGCAGTAGCATCTATCATCGAGGCAGTATTGATGTTGCAATGAATATCATCGAGGCTGCGATAGGCAGGTCGATGATATCAAAATGCTTTTAATAAACAGGGAAAAAGAAAGGAATTACAAAAATGTAGTAGGGAAAATAGAAAGGGAAGGAGTACCGAAGAACATGGAAGAAAATACGATGCTTACCTTTTACTATTATCGACAGGCCTGAGGGGAATAGCTCCTTCAATGGCAGATCGAGCCTTGGCTCTCTATTGTATGATTGTTTGGTGGAGCTAACAGTTGTTGAGACCAAGGTTTCTTCAACCGATCGAGAGGAGAGGAATCGATGGCTCAGAGGGGAAGGAAGAGTACGGGGGTGAAAACATGTTTGAAAGAGTAAAAGGGATCGAGAAGAAAGGCTGTGGAGGGGTGAAGACGGATGATCGCGAGAATAGATCTGTGGTTGCTTATGTAGGGATGGGAGGAAGGGTCAAGAAAGGAGTTTGTTGGTGATGGAGGGTTGAGGCGAAGCCTGAGGAGGATGGGCGGAAGAGAAGGAAGACGATGGCGGAAGCTTTGTGAAGGAAGCTTCTGGAGGGCGGAGAGTGTGCGAGAGAAAGAGAGAGAGGGTTTCTGTAACCTTTAAAAAGAAATCTTCGTTAAAAATCTTTTATTTTACGAATCCCTGTTTTTTAAAGATTTTTCAAAAGGCCGGTTCTTTTCAAAAGTTTTTTCCATAAAAACTGGTTTTAGTTAAAAGATTGTTTTTCAAAAAGAGAGGTCTTCAAAAACTATATATTTTTTTCTTTTCTTTGTATTTTTGTATATATATATATATATATATTTGTATTTTTTTGAAAAAAAACTATGAAATTGAGGAAAATAAGGGATTTTTAAAAACCTTTTCGTAATTTGTGAAAAATATTTACAAAAAAGAAGAGTTTTCTGAGAAATTAGGGTTATTTTGAGGAAATTTCTTCAGAAAATGGGTTTGGACCCAAGTTTTGAGAAAATATTCGAGTTTTAATCCTTGAATCGAGGAATATAACACGATGGTACCAAACGGATACCGGACAAACTGTCTGATCCTTTCAAAAGGTTATTTTGGTAATTTTGAGAATTTGATTTATAAATCGGATGACAAAGCTCAGATTTGAATTTTGACAATGGATCCGGATCTGAAATTGAGTCAGATATTTAAAATGGATTTAATTTCAATAAACCTGAGAAATAAACTGGTATTTAGATTTAAAACTGACTCAATTACCCAAAAAATGGGGTCAGGGGCAAAAAGGGAATATTTATAATATTTTGAAAATTTTGGGGTGTTCACAAAAGCCAACGCCTGGATTCTTGATTTGAAGATGGCCCCATATGAATTTTATGCCGGGTATCCATCTAATTTTACAGCAAGCCAACATTTCCAGGAATAACTCACAATAAGCTTCATGATGAATGAAATAGAATTTCATGGTGGGTCAAAACAGGAATCAAATCATGCAAATAATTCCTACCAAATCAATCATAAATGTTGAAATCTCTGAATGAGCCCATGAGAGAGGGAATATGATACAGAAGCATACACTATATAAGCTGAGATACAAAGTTTGTTATAATGAGCACAGAAGACACAACTTACGAATGTAAAGGCTTACATAGCATAGAAACACTAGAATCAATGATTCAAGAAACTGATAAAATCTGACAACGAGATTCCAACAGACCTACAATATGACTCGTTTACACTCAAACTTCAGGTTGATACCATAACCCCTTCGGCATTGTATCACGAATTAGAGTAGTTGGCGATGTTTGAGCAGATCCAAAGGGTGACCATATCGCCTGGATGAACCATCAGGCTTGATTCCGATATAGAACTAAAAATGACCAACATGGAATGCTTATGAAACACATGTCGGATCGAATGCTAAAGACGCGGATGGCGATGAAGTATAATCACAATGTAGATGAACCAGATTTTTTCTGTTTTAAAAATGAATTGCTAAAATGAACTACTATCATAATTTCACTGACAGTGGAAATATCGTTCCAGAGAAAACAAATTGCTAGAATAAATTAGGCAACTCCAGATTGTCATTTATAGAAATGCGATCTTAGAGAATGCCTATCGCTAAGGCGAATTTAGTCGTTCCAAATTGCAAATCGCCAAGACAAAAAAACACGCAGTGGGATGATAATAACGAAATGCAAAGTTTACAAATAGAAAATGACAAAAGGAAACTGAAAAGATGAACTAAAAGGGAAAGTTAAATCTGAAACAACGTAAACAGGAATCTACTCTTACATAAACTGAAGAAATTTGATAAAGTAAATCGTAAAGTCGAAAACAAATGTTGGGATTAGAGGATCCCGTTGCTATTGCATGAGATGGGTTGAGATTGCTATAAGCAATCCAACACCACCCATGGTGCGTTAATGGGGCAAAACCTAAAAAATATGAAATATAAGGACAAATGAGAGGTGATGAAACAAAAAGAAAATGGAGAACAACAATGCCAGAAGGTATCTACAGAGAATTGAAATCGGAAGAAGTGTTCTTTACCTGCTTTTGCAAAGGATTTGGTCTCTTTCAGGCAACTGTAGAGGAGGCGCCTTGAAGGGAGATTGTTCTTCAGCTCTTGCAGGAGAAACCCCAGAGGGAAGAAGGAAAGAGCGAGCGAGATGGTGGATCAGATAGATGAAGGCGCTCATGGATGCCAGACTCCCTTTCCTGCGGTCTCTCTTTATAGTGAGAGACCGTTAGGGATTTTTCAAATTGGGTCCAAGGAGTTTTTGAAATTTTTCAAAAAGGTGGCTCCTTTCAAAAGGTTTTTCTAAAAAGTGGTTTATACTAAAAACTTTCACAAAAAGGGGCTTCTAAACATGTTTTTTTGTATTTTCTTTTTCCATTTTGATTTTTTTGTTCTTTTCTTTGTATTTTCTATTTTTTTTTGTGTTTTTGAAAAAAAACTCTAAAACTATGGGAAAATAAGGGATTTTAAACTATTTGATGAAAATTTGGAAAATATTTACAAAAGAGGGGTTTTTTGAGAATTCAAGGTTATTCTTTGGAAATTTCTTCAGAAAACAGGTTTGGATCCGGGTTTTGAGGAAATATTTGAGTTTTAGATCTCAAATCGAGAAATACAGAGCAGTGGATCTAAACAGACACCGGATGGACTGTTTGAGCCATTCAGAAACTATTTTTGATATTTTTGTAGTTTCGATTTTAAAATTGGATAATGGAGCTCAGATTTGGATTTTGATACTGGATCCGAATCCAAAATTGAGTTAGATATAGAAAATGGGTTTGATTTCAGTAAAGTATGAGAAATAACTGGAATTTAGATTGAAATTGACTCAATTATTCAAAAAATGAGGGCTAGGGGTAAAAAGGGAATTTTTTTATAAAATTTTGAAAAATTTAGGGTGTTCATAGATGCCCCACTTTGCTACTAAGCTGGTTGAAAGTTGAGCTTAGTGGCAAAGAAAACACTCCAAATTTTGAAAAATGCCCCAGTCAGCAAACCTGAACTAGGTGTGAAAATTATTTTGAAAACATTATTTTCAGGCTTAACACCTTATCCTGAATGGCTTTGGGGAGACAAAAATCTCGAGAATGATATGACTGGATAAAAGAAAATGAGGAAATCGTGATGGGACTTTCGGATGAAGATCCCGAAATGGTGAAAATAGGAATTGTGATCAGGTCTCATGGCTGAGACAAAATAAGCTTTTTGAAATGATTCAGGTTTAGCCCTTAACCTGGATGAGACGAAGATATATCAAGATGAATTTCAGGTTCTACCCTTACCTGAATGGGAAAGGAATACATGAAGACTCTGATGGAACATTTTTGAGAAAAATGCCTCGTGAGATGAAGCTCAAGTATGATTCTTGTATGGATACGAAGAGCATGGAGTCCTTGATGGGGAAAACCATGATAGGACTGAGAGAACTACCTCGTTGAAACGATTTAGGTTTAACCCCAACCTGAACGGACGATACCTCGTGACAAAACGAGGTTCAGGCTTAACCCTTAACTTGAAAGGGATGATACCTCGAGGAGCGAGGTTCAAGCTTAACCCTTAACCTGAAGGGGACGATACCTCGAGGAGCGAGGTTCAGGCTTAACCCTTAACTTGAAAAGGATGACCATACAGAATCCTTGAACGAAGAAATCATGATGGGACTTTCAGAGTTTAGATGAACAAATCCGAGAGGGATTTGTGAAAGGAAGAAGGGGGTTCCCTAAAGCTTGGAAAAAGGATGATCTTGGGTGCCTCATTGCTGAGACTAAATCAGCTTTTAAAATAGATGACCTTTTGCGGAAAGTTCAGGTTTGACCCTTAACCTGAGTGGGTGGTACCTCATGGAAAACGAGGTACATGCTTAACCCTTAACCTGAAGGGGATGATACCTCGAGGTGCGAGGTTCAGGCTTAACCCTTAACCTGAAATGGATGACCATACAAAATCCTCGAATAAAGAAACCATGATGGGACCTTTGGAGTTTGAATAAACAAATCCGAGAGGGATTTGCGAAAAGAAGAAAGGGTGTTCCCTAAAGCTTGAAAAAGGCCGGATCTTGGAAGCCTTATTGTTGAGACTAAATCGGATTTTAAAACAGATGACCTTTCGTAGAAAGTTCAGGTTTGACCCTTAACCTGAGTGGGTGGTACCTCATGGAAAATGAGGTTCAGGCTTAACCCTTAACCTGAAGAGGACGATACCTCAAGGAGTGAGGTTCAGGCTTAACCCTTAACCTGAAAGGGACGATACCTCGATGAGCGAGGTTCAGGCTTAACTCTAACCTGAAGGGGTCGACCATACGGAATCCTCGAATGAAGAAACCATGATGGGACCTTCAGAGTTTGGACGAAAAAATCTAAGAGGGATTTGCAAAAGGAAGAATAGGGGTTCCCTAAAGCTTGAAAAAGGGATGATCTTGGGCGCCTCATTGGTGAGACTAAATTAGCTTTTAAAACAGATGACCTTTCGCAAAAAAATTTAGGTTTAACCCTTATCCTGAGCGGGTGGTTGTGATCATTGCAAAAATTTTCCTCTCTTGTGGTTTCTCTCTATTCCTTCTCTTTTCCTTTTCTAACCTCTATTTTCCTCCTTTTTGAAGGGAGAAAAATAAAAAAGAGAAAAAAGAAAAGAAGAGAAGAGAGAAGAGGAACCCTTTTGCGGGGTCTCACTTGACCTTGATTTGAAAATATTTAGAAAATTACTCACCTCCATTTTGAAAATTTGCGGGAAAAATGGAGAGACGGGATTCGCTCGTCGGTACGAGGTTCGATTGTTCCTGGCGCCTTTACCAGGGGTAATCGAACCAAGGATCAAATTTATGCCTTTTGCTTTGCAAAAATATCATCTAAGGATTTATCCTAAAGATCTAAATGCACAAAGAATCATACTTGTGCAATGTAAGCATGTATGCTCTTTTTTAAAATTGATTCAAAAATCTCCAAGTGTTCTAAGATGAACTTTGATAATGGAGTGAAGAAATGATTTTTGAATGGTAAAATCTAACTTAGAACTTGAGATAGATCAGAGAAATTCCAAGTCTTTAAAATAATCAGAGTTTGGAAGAATAAATCTTGATTTTGAAAAAAATGATTTTTGAAGTTGAGATAAAAAAGAAAAGGAAGGAAATTCCAAAGTCAGAAGACAGACTTTGAACTTAGATTTAGGAGAAGAGATAAAACTTGAAATGGAATTGTATTTAAAATTTGAAATCAGGATGGATTTGAGAAATCCAAATGGTATTAAAAGTAGAAATGGATTTAGGAAGTTCAGATGAGATCTGAAAATGGAATTGGATTTTAAATCTGGAAATGAAATGGAATTGGATTTGAAAATAGCACTTGATTTGAAATCCGGATTTCAAGATGGAATTTGAATCCAAAGTCTGGATTCTAAATAGAGTTGAGATTTAAAAAATTGATTTCTGGATTTAGAATCTGAAATGGGAATTAGATCCGAAATTTGGAATGGAATTTGCATCTGAAATCTGAGATCCAAGATGGAATTGGATTCTGGATCCTAAAATGGGTTTTGGATCTGAATCTGAGATAAAAGGTGAAGTTGGATTCTGGATCCTAAATGGATTTGGATCTGAAGTCTGAGATTCAAGATGAAATGGGATTCTGGATCCTAAAATGGAGTGGATATGAAGTCTGAGATCCAAAGTAGGAGTTGAATTCTGAATCCTAAAATAGAATTGGATCTGAAGTCTGAGATCCAAAGTAGAATTGGGTTCTGGATCCTAAAATGGATTTGGATTTGAAGTCTGAGATCCAAAGTGGGAGTTAAATTTTGGATCCTAAAATGGAATTAGATCTGAAATCTGAGATCCAAAGTGGAATTGGGTTCTAACTTTGGATTTTGGATTTTGAAAGTCCAAATGGGACCTTTTGAAGTTGGATCTGGGTTTTGAAAACTTATATTGAATTAAAAATTTTAAGAAGGGTCAAGTTTTGAGATTCAGAATCAATCTCAAACTTTGATTTTGAAGATGATGGAATTAAACTTGATTTTGAAACAAAAGATGACTTCAAAGTTAAATTGAACTTTGAACCTTGATTTAGAATTTTGAATTTTTTTAGGATATGCAAATGAATTTCAAAGTCAAATTGGACTTTGAATTTAAAGTTAGAATTTGGGAATCAGAGGATGAGTCAGAAATTTCAAAGTTAAATTGAACTTTGAAATTTGATTTGAATTTAAAGTTCGAATACAAAAATGATTTCGGAATTTCAAAGTCAAATCAGACTTTGAAATTAAGATAAATTGGAATTTGAAATAGAAATTTGAAGAAAGATGTTCAAAATTACTTGGGTTTTTGAAAAATAATTTTTGAAAATATGATGCACTTCTATCCTAAATGATGAATGAATTTAAATGATTTTTTTTTAATTGGATTTGAGAAGCATATTTCATTCTTTAAATAAATTAAGAATGAGATTGAAGATATAATACATCCCTGACTATGGTCATTGAATGTATTATATAATAACCACATTTAAATTCAAGTGAAGAATAAAATACATTTTTGGTGCTTTTATAGAGTTTAAAATGAAATTAACTCTCAATATACCCTGACTATGGCCATTGGTATATATATTGAATTAATTTTAAATTAAGCTCTGATAAAAGAGGAAAATATTTAAAGAAAATATGATGAATTTTGAAAAGGATCCAGTGTGGACCCAGTGTTATTTTATAAAAGATAAAATCCTAAGTTTGGTTTACATCCTGACTATGGCCATTGATGTAAATCATCAACTTAGGATTAATTATTTCTTGCGAAATAGTGCACGTGCCATTCGTGTTCTCATTCATGAATTTTTGAAAATAAAGGGGGAAAAGCATGAAAACAAGCAATTTATGATTTTATAATGCTCATTCATTCTATCTAAAACAAGAAATGTAAATTCTCATTAAGGCCTAATTTATTATAATGTATAAAATTGAAAATGTAAATATTGTTTTCCACATATTCCCTGCAAAACATTTGATTAGTGTGAAAAGAGAAGAGAAATTACATATATCATATAAATGTTAATGACGAAGCATTCATGTGCCTAGATATTCAAGTTCTAAAGTGCAAAAAGATGAAAATGATATATACCTATGAATATATATATACATGCATATATATATATACATATACATAAATATATATACATGTATACCTATATACGTATATATACATATATATGAATACACACACACACACATATATATATATATATATATATATGTATCTAGATGGAATGATGAATATGAAGGGACTGTATAGGTGCGGCAGTGTTAGCAGTGAACTATGCATAAATGGAAACACTAAAGCATTGCACAAGGGGGTTGTGCAATAGTGTAGCCGCAGCAAGGGAATGAATTTGACTCAAGTTGCTGCAAACAACACTGTAGCCGTGGGCAACAAGCTGAAAAGAAAGGCGCAGGTATATGGTGATATTGGTAAGAGATGAAATTTATATGGATACAATACATGGTACAGAGAAATGAAGTAATGGGTGCAACTCAGTGGCATGCTATGTGACAATACTAATGAAAGTATGGTGAAAGAAAAACAGTGGACAGATGCTGCCATGAGTGTGTGCATAATGGTGATATAAAAGACTGTGCATTGGGGTGGTTATGAGGTGAAGAGCTGCATTGTAGGCTGCTGTGTAAGTGGGTGTGCTGAACCGCAGGGGCAGCTGTGAGAGGAGGCTGGGGTGTTTGAGATAAAACTTGGTTGAGTACAATAAAATTCATTTCCTTTCATTTCGTTGCCTGTTAGAGTGTAATATGAAGCTAAAAATGGAGGTTCTTTTGGATTCTCTAAGGTAGGCACATCATTTGAACATGCAATACAGGTAAGTGGACCTGAGATTTCTTATATAGTAGCTTCAGCAATGTGATTGGATCAGAACAGTTCATGTTCAAGATTTACATAAGGGAATAAAAGCATTACTTCTTATAGCATAAAACTTCACATAAGCTTAAATAAGCTAATCTGATATCATAGAAATGCACAAACATGTGTTTTCTCTCACAAACAAGATGATTCAAAACACAAGGATACACACCGACACTCCATCTCTCTCTCCAAACATGTATACACACGTGCCAGCACACATACTTGAACATGTGTTCAAGCATGTATAAGAGAGAAAGTTTTGCACATGTGCAGGCATAAACATATTCGTGGATCATCAATAATCATGAGATGAATAATCACAGCATCTGAAATTAAGGCAAAAGCATATGCACGATACATATCCCAAAAAAAAAAATCATATGCATATTAATAAAAGAATCAATAAATATGGATATCTAAGTAACTGTGGGATAAAGTAGCAAAACCTAGTTTTGTAGTCTCTTCAGGTGTCCGAACATCTGAAGATATCTCCTGGTATTCTTTTTTCTTGTTTTACACATCAAACGTGCATTGACTGTTTGCCTTCCATCTTAGTATACAACAACCCTCTGTCAGATGTGATTTCATTGAAAAAGTGGAGAACATTGTCAGTTAAAGATCTTGAATGACCCGGGTCCCAAGTGGCGATTACATTGCTTATACAAACTCATGAATGAAGCAACTTCAGCAGAAGTTTCCTGAAAACACTTCTCTCAGTAATAGGCATTACAAGAATAATGGTCAGTGAGATAACGGGAAGAAGGTGATTTATAATAAAAACCTTAGCCATTGTATCTATCACTGGTGAGTCATAAAGTTGCAGGATATTGACAAATGCAATGAAAATCAGGCAATGGTGACGAGATACTGTGTAAGCATTGAATGTTGTTCAATGACAAACAAAAGATGGTATCGAGTGAGATTGATTGATAAAAGTAAAAATAATGAAAAGCTAAGTGATGATGAGCATGTACAATATCAACATCAGATCATGTGCAAAAGAGACGATATATTTGAACAAGCAACTATAAAAAAAAAATTTGTTTCCAGCCACAGTATGTGGGTGACAAAGGGACTTCAATCCCAACTGAATTACCTACATTTATGCCCTCTTGACTGCAACGAGCCCAATTAGATGACCCAAGTGGCTGGATAGCTATAGAAGTCATAGACATGGCCACCGTGGAGATTCTTCAACCAAATCTGACAGCGTTAACCCCACTGGTAGGGCTATCAGATATGGATTGAAATGAACCACTCTTTATCTGGACCTAAATTCACAAATCCTGAAGATCCTGATGTATATTTATGAAGGAGATGGTGGGGATGTAATGGCCATAATACATGAATACGAATATGATGGATAATATGAAAATAGTAAATGATAACAGGGAATCTAAATATGAGCAAACAATCTTAAAAGATGATTAAAATATAAAGTGAGGAGAGAATTAAGAAAATAAAACAGGGAAAAAGGGAAATCGAGGTGGTACTGCAACATATATTAATGAATCTTACACCCTCATTGGATGAACTTTCCCCCCCCCCCCCCCCCCCCTTCGGCTGCAGCAAATTGGTTTGTGATGAACAACTCATCTCAAGTAAATCAACCAAAAAAATATAACATCATAGTGTAAGATAATGAAAAAAAGAAAAAAATGACACAATTTACCCAACAGATTTCACCATTACACGATAATGGTTATGCAAATATGAAGTGAAGATATTCTCAACGTTAGGATTTTTGGAAATAAATTATCTTACAAATGTAGCCAGTCGATCAAGCAAGATGATATTCTCAGCTCCTTCAGTGTGGACTGCTCAAAAATTTGTTTTCAATGTGATCTTTTGGTTATTTTCCTGTTTTGTTAGAACTCACAAACATATCACCAAATGATGCACCTGTATTACATTCATCCGAACATCCCAATTCGTTCATATGGTCATCATTAATGCAGGATACCCAATACCAAGAGACCTTGAATGGGTCAGATGAGAAATCTAAATACAATAACAAGTGAAGAAAAAAAAAAAGGGAAAATGTGAAGTAAATACATATCCGAACCATGATATCAAAGACATTATCAAGAAAAAAAAAAAAAAAGAACAGAGCATAATATCCTAACTATGTGTGACCTGAGTCTCTCCCCATTACGCTTCACAATGGGAAGAAAATGAAACATATCTTCATGATACAAAAAGGACTGAAAAAAAAAATCACAAACGTTAGTTCCTGGACTATGAGAGTCCTCCTGGCCGAAGCAAATGATCATTGAATCACACAAGATTATCTTAGCAGAGCCAATTAAGGGTTCAAATGACAACTAATAGATTAAACACCTGAATCCAACAATTAGTGTGGCGGATTTATCCAACTAAAAAAAAAAATCCAAACCCAAATAGCAGATCGATGAGTTTCTTAAATGACAATTAATCAGTGGGATGCATCAGCTAGCAAAAGGGACATATAGCCTTAATCGTTCCTCGATAAGCTAATGAAGTGGACGGACGGATCATAACTGGCATTTGATCAAGAAAAAAATTAATAATTCCAAAGTGCAAAAATGAGATGTAATGCTGAATTGAAGTGAGAAAACAGGGAAATGTCAGAACCTATATGTTCCTTTTCTATCGCATATTTTTACATGCCAATACTTGCTATACGCAAGATTGACGCTGTGTAGATGCTTTGATGGGAATAAGAACAGAAAAGAAGAGAGAAAAAAAAAAAGAAATATGAAAATAAAGAGAGAGGGCAGAAGATTCTTACCAGATTGCCTTGTGTTATTCTGATAGTCTTCTTCCGTCAGCCAAACGTGAGAAGAGAAGCTGTAGCTTATATTGTAAATGCGTTCGACTTTCGACTGTGCGGATTTGAGGAAATGAGAGATGGGGCTCCTCCTTCTGTATTCTTGTTGAATCAAAGTTCTTCGGTCGGTCGAAGAAGAGAGAGAGCAGAGGGAACATAGAAAAGCTAAGGGAAGAAGATAATGGGAAAGAAAGGGGAGGCGCGACTCCGACCAGGTGGAAGATCGATCTTGGCAGCTGAGAGATAGAAGACCGATGAAGCTTCCGAAGTGTGAGAAGAATGAGTGTTTTTTTCTTTTTAAGAACCGACCTCCTGAGGCCTTCTCTTGCACCCATTTTTATGGAGGGGAAGGAAAGATCGAGAAGGGGAAAGCTGTTAAGGATGGATGGCGATGAGGAATCGGTTGGTGATCGACGGTTTTGGGGCGTGAAGAAGATGGATGGCCTGCGGCTGATGGAGGGATGAGTGAGAGAGTGTGGTAGAAGCTTCGTGAAGAGGGTTTTTGGGCCAGAGAGGGCGATGGCCAGAGAGAAGGTTCGAGAGGGAGAAGGCCTTCATAACCCTAAAAAAAATCGATTTTTCGATAAAAAGGGTCTTTTATAAAAATTTTCAAAAAGCTGGTCCCTTTTAAAGATTTTTGCAAAAATTGGTTTTAGTTAAAAGATTTTTTTTTTTCAAAAGGAGTTTTTTCAAAAACTGATTTTTGTTTCTTTTCTATATTTATATATATATATATATATATATATATTTTTTTTTTTTTTTTTGTTCTTTTTTCATTTTCTATATTTTTTTGATATTTTTGGAATAAAATCCTAAAATTTACGGAAAACAAGGATTTAAACTAATTTTTTTTTTGTATTTTTGGAGAAATATTTACAAAAGAAGGTTTCCAAGGCTATTTTGGGGAAACTTCTTTAAAAAAATGGGTTTGGACCCATGTTTTGAGAAAATATTCGAGCTTTAAACCTCGAATTGAGGAATATAACGCGATGGATCCAAACAGACATCGAACAAAGTGTCTGAGCTTTTTAAAAAGTTATTTTGGAAATTTCGAGAATTTGATTTAAAGATTGGATAACGAAGCTCAGATTTGGATCTTTTATCTGAATCTAGATCCAAAATTGAGTCAGAAATGTAAAATGAATTTAACTTCAGTAAAATTTGAGAAATGGACTAGAAAAAAAGTGACTTAATGAAATCAGGGGCAAAAAGGGAATATTTAAAAGATTTTGAAAATTTTGGGGTGTTCACAGTGGTACCTCGAGGAGCAAGGTTCAGGCTTAACCCTTAACCTGAAGGGGATGATACCTCATGGAAAAATGAGGTTCAGGCTTAACCCTTGACCTGAACGGGTATGAAATCTTTGAAAGAAGAAACCAAGATGGAGCCTTCAGATTTTTAATAACAAATCCGAGAGGGATTTGCAAAAGAAGAAAAATGGGGGTGCCTAAAGCTTGAAAAGGGACGATCTTCGGCGTCTCATTGTTGAGACTAAATCAGCTTTTAAAACTGATGACCCTTTGTAGAAAATTTTAGGTTTAACCCTTATCCTGAGTGGGAACTGTCCATGGCGGGACAGTTGGGAACACAGGAAAGTGTGCAGATCCGAGGGCCTAAGCGCTCAGATGAAAATAGAAGAGAAGGACTTTCCAGTCCTAATGAGAGACAACGCGAGGATATGTCAAAATGGACATCAAGTTCTTGCTTCATGTTGGGATAGCTAGAAAATATTGCCAATAAGATGCAGAAATTGTAGTTGATTCAAAATGATTGAACTATGTATGTTCAGTGCAAAAAATATAACCTATTTCTACTTAGAGTATTATTTGCAATTGGGCTAACTCCGTAGAATCAAGAATCAAATTCAAATTTGTTGTTGTTGAGTTTCTTCAAGGAAGCTATCCATTTCCTTGATATGAAAAGAGAGGAAATATTCTTAGTTTCTTAAAAGCAATTGAGTGAAAAGATATTGATAGAGGAATTTCACATAAATAAAGAAGATTCTTGACAGTTTGATATCTGAGTTTTACTCATGATGATCTTTTGGCATTCTGTGAACACCCCAAATTTTTCAAAAATTTGTAAAAATGACCTTTTTGCCCCTAACCCTATTTTCTGAGAGAATCAAAGCAATTTTAAAGCCGAATTTCAGTCATTCTTTAGATTTTCTCAATTCAATTCCATATTGCTATATGCAAAATTAATTTTGGATCCGAATCCAGTACTTTAAATCCATATTTCCTCCAAATTCGGATCCAAACCCATTTCTGAAGAAATTTTCTCCAAATACCTTTTAAATTCTCAGAAAAATTCCCTTTTGTAAATATTTTTGCAAAAACACAAAAAAAAATTAGTTTTAATCTCTGTTTTCTCACAAACTATAGAATTTTATCCTAAAAATACAAAAAAAATGAAAAATAACGCAAAAACCAAAAAAATTGGGAAGATTATGAGGAAAACAAATGAGTTTAAATAAATTTTGCTAAAATCATTTTAAAAGCACTTTTTATGGAAAACTTTTAAAGGAGCCCCTTTTTATTAAATACTTTTTTTAAGAGGGGGGTCGTTGGAAGGCTTGTAGGGTTTTGAGAACCCTTCGCAGAAGGGAGGGGGGGGGGACCGAAACCCTTTTTCCACTCTATCTCTCTCCCGATTCTCTCCACCGAAACCCTACATCTCCCAAACCCTCCATCTCGGCTGGTTGGCGCCTTCTCCACTCTCACCTCTCTTTTCATCGCACTGATTCCTCTCTTCTCCACCCTCAATCCTCTCTATTCTCATCGCCCAGCCGCCCGATCACCTTCGAAACCTTCCATCTTCGAACCCCTTCCATCGCCCTTCATGCCCAACCGAACACCTTCCCGAACCACCCATCTCTAACAACCACAAACCCTAAACCCCTTCTCGAATCATCTCCTCCACCTTTAAAAGGGGCACGGAAGGCCTCTTTTCCGGCCATCGCTTCTTCACCTCCCCACTTGCATCTTCTTCCTCTTTCCACCGCGTTTCACCACCGCACCTCTCTTCTCTGTAGACGATCGCCTCTCACCCCATCCCCTTCTGATCGATTAGCTTTTTCAATCTTCCTCCTCCTTTCCCTGTTTCCTTTCTCCTTCTTTCAGTTTTCCCTTATTATTATTGCTCTTTGATCGACTGAAGAAAACACCACAACAAAAGCCAAGAAATCATCGCTATCTATTCTGCTCTATTTGAAGGAATCAGATTAACTCCTTCCCCTAGAGGCTCTGCAAATACAGTCGACTGAAGAAGGAGGTCGGCCCTACCTGGTAGCAGCAGATCGAAGTTAGACTCTCCTTCTCTCAAGTGAAGCAGGCTACGTAAGTCCCTTCTTTCTCTTCTGTATACCCCTCTTACCTTTCTTCTTCTTCTTTCTCTTCTTTCTTCCTCTGTTCTCTTCCCAATCGGCCGAAGGAAATCAATCAAGCCCACGGCTAAGGCAATAGTAAGTTCCCTTCATTTCTTTGTTTTTACTGGTTTTTCCCATTTTTTTCATCAAAGCACCCTTGGTAGCATCGAGTTGCTTGTAACAACGTCGATCTACCTATGTGCAACATCAATTGGAATATCCTAATCCCAACAAACTCTCTCTCGTTTTCTCTTTTTTTTTTTAAAAAAAAAAGCTTTCCATTAGCAGCTATCTGACATTTATTTCGATCATTTTGTTTTTTATTTCATCTCTGTTGTAGCATTATAATCATATCAGATGGTGATTTTTTTTTTCATTTTTGTTTCCTGCTTTCATTTGAATTTCTTATAACTGAGTTCCCTTGATTTCCATGCTTCATCCGATTTCCTGTTTTACATTTGATTTTTCCTGCTTTGACAGTATTAGAGTGTATTCCATTTTCTTGTGTTCAGGGTATTTTGCTCATTCTAATTATATGTGTGCCTCATCACACATGGTTGTTTTGTTCATCATCAGTCGACCTTATTTATTTACCTATCATTTTTTTTTTTTATTCAGCAGTCGATCTAGTGCATCGTCCATTTATCTGGTTATTCCTGTTTTACATTCATCGAGCTTGTGTATCATCCAAATAGCCACTAGTCTTCCCTTTGAATAGATCAGGCCTGGAGGAGCGTCACTCTCGTGGCAGAAAGTTCTTTGGACTTGTTGTTGGTTTGGTAAACCCTCATGTTGTTAATGTCAAATGAAGGTGGACATCCTGGTTATGGCTTGTCCCATCGCTGAAAAGAGATCAGAATTGGATCTCTATCATCAATTGTTCGTCAATGACAACGTTATCTCTTGCCTGAATTTGGGTATATTTGCATTTGCTGGAAGGAATGAATGTATGATCATGAGGCCAGATATGCAGTTGTCATTAGGTAAGCATCTGTTAAGTGCCATCTTCAATATATTCCATGAATCATGGTGTTATCTAGATTCATATTTTCCCCCTGTTTGAGGTCTGAAGTGTCCATAGTTTCATACTCCCCGACGTCTACAAGGGTTGCTGGTGAAAATAATGACGGTTAATGCAATGTTAGCAAAAAAAAGAAAAAGAAAATGTGTGAAATTCCTCTACATTCATTTGAGCTTCATGATGTTTAATACAGTTTGATGGTAGTATATTTCACTTTAGTTTCATAGTTGTCATTCACAGGTATTTCAAGTCAGCGTAATTCTAACTGCTTCCCACAAGAATTTATTCTTCACAACATTTTTTTTTATAGCCCTTCGTATGATTTTGTGGCATCCATTGATTACCCTAGATGTTAAGGCATCACTACATGGTGAGCATTAATAGTTCAGGGCAGCATGTCAGCATTTGATCTTTCCATCCGCGTCCGTTTCCTCATATTTGATTCACTAGGAAATCTCATTTGATCCATTATGTGTTGATGTTTCGTTGTCTAAAAACAGTGGAGATTATCTAGTAATTTAGCATCAGTAGGTTAGTTTTCTACCAATCATATATCTACATTCCAGTGCATCAACATCTTTGAGAGTTTTGCTTCAGTTTATAACAAAAATTAGTGGTTATTTTCACATTTGATGTAGCTAAGTTTTGGACTCTTATCAAGTTCCTGGAGATAAATTTTCTTGACTTTTGGTATAAGACAATCACTGGTTCAGCAATATGCTTACCCCCATCTTCACAAGCCCCTGCGGATAAGCTAACTGTTGTGAAGAAAATCTCGTTGACAGTGGCCCATCTGTGGAGTAAAAACCCTGCAATAAGAAACACCAAGGGCTGGAGTCATATGTGCTAATTCAAGTACTGGAAAAGGATTCCACAAAGCAACCAATGGCTCCCTTCTTGGACATCCTCAGAATGGAGCGTGTTTGAACAATTTGAGATATAAATATCCTTATCCACATGAGCATTCGTAGCATGGGATGATTATTGTGTTCATGGGTTGTCTGTTCTTTATCTTATCAGATAACATGTGTATGCTTATCCAGAAGTTGGACAACAATACCAAATGGTTGTCAATATATGCATGTTTAATTGGAATTTTTTTTTCCCATTTGTCAAGAAAGCCATCAAGCCAAGCTCAGCCGCTAGTATGTATCAAGTCTGCACTTTTTTTTTAAGAACAGTTCTGCGCTGAGGGTTGGATTGAAGCAGGAATTAAATTTGTGTTGGGTTCAGTTCCCAGACCTGCAACCAGGGTTGGTGTTGGTGGCCTTGCCCGAGTGGTAATTCTCTTTGCCTTAAAGTCATTCATCTCCATAGTCTTTTGTTCTACTCAAGATGTATTGGTGTGGTAGCGCAGAAATGGAAATACTAACAGGTAAGAATCTCTTCAATCATTCTTTTATTCTATTTCTATGCTCAGGTGTGACTGTGAATTGCTGCTGTAAATATTATGATGTCTTATATCTTATCATATGATGTCATTATTCATATTTGAAATTTGCCTGTTGCTT
Source organism: Nuphar pumila (assembly GCF_984573655.1). Classification (NCBI taxonomy): domain Eukaryota; kingdom Viridiplantae; phylum Streptophyta; class Magnoliopsida; order Nymphaeales; family Nymphaeaceae; genus Nuphar; species Nuphar pumila. Next base: position 94,431,099 of record NC_143256.1, read on the forward strand.
TTTATATGCAAAAATTATTTAAATAATTGGACTGTTACAACTTGTCTAACACATTGATGACTCTTGCCCTCCCCTATGCTCATACACTACCTATATCATGTCCAACTGTCAGCATGTTTACCCCAATTTCAGTATATGGCTCGGTCACTTTCACAGCATCCTGTTGTACCCACATATCTGTTATGGCTTCTTCATCTGCCACCATGCAACTTGTTTGCCATACCATTCCTCCTGTATATATAGATATATACGTATATATGCATTCATGTGCACATATGTATATAGGTATATATATATCATGTTTCCACACTTTCAGATCTCAAATGCCTCGGCATGTAGGCATTCTTTTACTATTCACACCCATATGGTATGCATAAATTTTTCTTCTCCTTTTCATACTAACCAGTTGTTTTGTAGGGAATATGCGGGAAAAGTCATTTTCTGGATTTATATTTTCAATGTTGTAATAGTTAGATCTTGAGTGAGAATTTACATTCCTGTTTTAGATAGAATGAATGAGCATGGTAAACATCATGAACTACTTATTTTCATGCATTTTGCCTTTTTTTCTTAAAATTCTCACAATGGTGAAACACGAATGGCACGTGCACCATTTCGTAAGAGGTAATTGATCCTAAGTTGATGATCCACATCAATGGCCATATTCAGGATGTGGACAAAACTTAGTATTTTTATCTTTTACAAAATAACACTGGATCCCCACTGGATCTTTTTCAAAAACCATCATATTTTCTTTAAATATTTTCCTCTTTTATTAGAATTTAATCTAAAATTAATTCAATATATATACCAATGGCCATAGTCAAGGTATATTGAGAGTTAATTTCATTTTAAATTCTATAAAAGCACCAAAATGTATTTTATTCTTCACTTGAATTTAAATGTAGTTATTACATAATACATTCAATGACCATAGTCAGGGATGTATTATGTCTTCAACCTCATTTTTAATTCATTTAAAGAATGGAATAGCTTTTCAAAAATCAAATTCAAATTCTTTAAATTCATTTCATCATTTAGGATAGAATTGCATCATATTTTCAAAAATTCCTTTTTCAAAATCCGAGTGATTGTGAATATCCCTTCTTCAATTTCTATTTATCAATTCTATCTCATTTTCAAAGTCCAAACTTTGACTTTGAAATCAAATTCAAAATTCAATTTAACTTTGATTCATTTTCTAAAAATTTAAATTCAAGTTTCAAATTCAAAGTCCAAATTTGACTTTGAAATCCATTCTCAAAATCAATTTTGAAAACTCCAAAAATCAAAGTTAGATCTTAAATCTAAACTTGGATCCAGATTTTTAAGTATCAATCTCCACTTTGGATCTCAGGCTTAAGATCCAAAATCCATTTAGGATCTACATCCCAATTCTACATTGGATCTCAGATTACAGATCCAAAATTTCATTTAGGATTCAGAACCTAGATCTATGATGGATCTCAGATTTCAGATCCAAAATCCATTTTAGGATCCAGATTCCAATTCTATTTTGTATCTCAGACTTTAGATCCAAAATCCATTCTAGGATTCAGAATTCAATCCACTCTTGGATCTCAGACTTAAGATCCAATGCCATTCTAGGATCCAGAATCCAATTCTACTTTTGGATCTCAGACTTCAGATCCAATTCCATTGTAGGATCCAGAATCCAACTTCATTTTGGATCTCGGACTTCAGATCCAATTCCATTTTAGGATCCAGAATCCAACTTCTACTTTGGATCTCAGACTTCAGATCCAAATCCATTCTAGAATCCAGAATTCAATTCCACTTTGGATCCCAAATCTTGGATCCAATTCTATTTAAAATTCAGAACCCAACTTCAGATTTCAGATCCAATTTCGGATTCTAAATCCAGAATTCAATTTTAAATCTCAACTCTAGTTGGGAATCCAGACTTTGGATTCAAATTCCATCTTGAAATTCCAGATTTCAAAATCAATTTCTATTTCCAATTCCAATCTTTAAATCCAATTCCATTTCATCCTAACTTTCAAATCAATCCCATCTTTTCCAAATCTATTTATATTTCCCAAATTTCCTTCTGATTTCAAAACTTCAAAGCCAGAATTCAATTCAATTTTCAAACATTCATCCAAATTCAAAATTCTAAATTCAAAGTCCATTTATGACTTTGAAATTTCCTTTCTTTTCCTTTTATCTCAAATTCAAAATCATTCTCTTCAAAACCCAGATTTATTTTCCCAAGCTCTGATTATTTCAAAAACTTAGAACTTTAATCTTAAGTTCTAAGTTAGAAACCATTTCTTCATTCTATCATCAAATTCATCTCAGAAACACTTGGAAAATTTCAAAAAACATCTTTTAAAAGAGAGCATACATCTTTGCATTGCACAAGCATGATTCTTTGTGCATTTAGATTTAGGATAAATTCTTAGATAATTTCTTAGCAAAGCAAAAGGCATGAATTCGACCCTTGGTTTGATTACCCCTGGTAAAGGCGCCAGGAACGGTCAAACCTCGTACCGACGAGCGGATCCCGTCTCCCAGTTTTCCCGCAAATATTTCAAAAATGGAGGTGAGTTATTTCCTTAAAATACTTTCGAAATTAAGGTCACGTGAGACCCCGCAAAAGAGTTCCTCTTCTCTTCTTTTCTTTTCTTTTCTTTTCTCTTCTCTCTTCTTTTGTGTCTCTTATTTTTTCCCTTCAAAAAGGAGGAAATAAAGGTCAGAAACGAAAAAGAGAAGGAAGAGAGAGAACATTACGAGAGGAAAAAATTTGCGATGATCATAGTTTTGGCGACCGAGATGGGACCTTCGTCTTTGTCCGGTCGAATTTAATGCATTTTCCTTTGCTTTGATATTATCTAAGTTTTTATTCTATAAATGTCAGCTTCATTTCCATGCAAACCTTAAGAAACCTAGATTCTGTCTTAAGCTGACATCATTGCATATAGTATCTAAGTATGGTTTGGTAGGACCATATTGAGGAGATTATTCCATGCTCACATTAGACTTAGGTCTGAAATACAACTCTCATCAATTCTAAGGATTGAATGCAAAACAATGTATGCAAGTGTATGCTTCTCTTCATTTTAATCTATCTCTTTAGGACTTGCATTAGAGCCATCTGATTTCTTGCATGTTGAGCATATTTTGAAAACCTCCTTACCTAATATTGTCCCAGTCTTCACGTTGCTGGGCTGTCTCACTGAACCATAGTTCGGGAGAGAGCCTCACAACTGGACCACTTATTTGGGTTCGTGCCCCCCTACCACGTACCTAAGGGCCATAGTCTGAGGTATATCGGTAGGTGCTCAAGGATGTTGGGAAAACCATTACTTTAGAACCGGATGAATATTTCTATGCCACGTACTTCGAGCTTCGGCTTGGGTATATCAGCGTATCTTGATTGGAATCAGATGATCTGAACCCTAGAGTTAGGATTAAGGTCCTACCAGCCATTTCAAAACATTGCATTTAGAGTCATCTTTAGGGAGTGCTATTTGTGCATCCTTGTTTGTCTATTTGTAATTGTGTAATATTTTATATTTCCCTTATATATTTTCCTAACAACCCTGGGTATATATTATTCAAAATTTCCTCTTTGTTTTAAAACCCAGGTGTATTTTCCTTTTCTTCTCTTAATTTCTTCTAAATTCTTTTTTATCCTGCCTGCAATTCTTCAAAATTTTCCTTTTTCTATATTCTATTCCTTACCCTCATTTACAATAAAACATCTTTTGTTAGGATATGTCCTTTTCAAAATTTATCTTTATTCACATTTTACTTGTCTATCATTTTTCAGAAAAACAGTGCGGTTGTCACAAATTTTGGTGACAACCCGATCCCTCGTAATGGGATGTTTTCATTTTCAGATTATGATTTCCTCCTTTATTAAAATTTCTTCCTAGATCTTTCCTAAAAAACCCATTTATGCTCTACAGAAAGCATCAACGCTATCAGTTGAGTCAGGCAAAGCTCAGAGGTTACACTGCTCTAACATCCCAGTTATAAGCAGAGAGATTAAGGAATGGATTCTCAAAAATCTGTCAGAAAGGGAGTTCAGGACAACAGAAGTGAGATCGATCCCGCGATATACCAATTATTCAAAAAGATGATGGTTGAGATATTGTCTGAACAAGCTGAAGCCAATTGCGGAAAAGCTCCCACAGAAGGAAAGGCACCTGTCACCTTCCCCATGACTGAACACAGCCACATCAGTGCAGGAAACTCTAAAGCCAACAGGGGCAGCAATCAAGGCAACCAGGGCAGCAACTTGGGAGAATATAAAGGCCAAATTGGGAAATATTGTGAAAACCGTGATAGACCTCTTCAATACAGCCCTCAGCAGAAAGGCAAGAAGCAAGAAGAACCAAAGCGTAAGGATTGGAACAAAATCCTCAAATACATGTTGTCTAGCGGATTACTCAGGCTCCCAAAAGCCGCCAACCCTTCCACAATCATGGGAAAATATATAGACCAGTTCTGTGGGTACCATCGAGTAATAGGGCACGACACTGAGCATTGCTTCATCTTCAAGAATATCGTTCAGGATTGCTCATCTGCTCGTGCATCGAATCATTAGCGGGAACGGGTTTGTTTTTTTATTCGGGCTCTGCAGCGGTCTTTACAAACTGCGGTGGAGGATTGTGATGATAAACAAACTGTTCTTCCTCTTCTGATTCCTCTTCAGCTGATTCTGTTTCTTCAGAAGTGGTGTCAGGCTGTACTTTTTTTTTGACGATCTTGACCGGTTTTTTCACAGTTTTCTTCTTTGGTTTGCTCTTCGAAGCGACCTCCTTCTGACTGGCCTCAGCATGCTCTGACATCATTCTAGTCATCATTCTCTTGAACAGGTTGTACATGGCAGGATTTATATCATCGGTTTGGTTCTGATTCTGCCCTCTGACTGATTTGGGAGAGCTCGTTGCTTTGACTTTGTTGTCGCTATGCTGAGGGGTAGTCTCCTTTCTAGCTCTGGTTTGAACCATCTTGCCAATGCCAGTGATTTCTGTAGAGGTAAAGAAATGGTTAGAGCTCGGAGGATTTTTTGAAAATAGGACCTTTTTTGAGAAGAGGACAAGAAAAAAGGAATTGACAGACAATTTAGAAAAGTTATCCCATCACCAAGGATCGGGTCATCACAAATTTTGCGATAATTGTGTCACCATTTTGCGACAACAAAAAATGCGCCTTATAACCTAGATGAGGTCGTCCATTACGATGAGAGATAATCGAATAAGAATATAAGAGGGAGGTTTCATCACTAGGGATGAGGTCATCACGGGGATCGTGACTATATAAAACAAAATAGAAAAATTTGGCCAAGACTAAAAGTTGCATTTTTATTGATGACAAAATTTAAATACAAAGAGAAGGTGGGCAGACAGTTTGCCACCATTCTCGATATTCTGAAGATACATTAGGACCAGGAAATATAGACAAAGGAATGAAGGAGTCCCAAGTGTACTTGGTTACATGGTATGCCCCAGAACACTGATTCGACTGCAGATCGAACTCTGGCATGTGGCCCGTCCAGAAGCGAGTGTTGACACGAATCTGCCGCTGCGAGAATTGTCTGCGACACCTCTCTGGCTGATAGTCGACACAAAAGGAAGGGCCAAGCAATCAGTAACGCTTGCTACGAGCATAAGTATAGCGAGGAACTGATTCTCGTCTGTCAAAGTAATCCCAAAGGATCTCTTCCTGGTGCAGTTTCTCGATCATAGTTCGGTACTGAACCACAGACTTCGGCTTCTTGCTGTTGAATTTGAAGGAACTGGCCTTCGATGGAACATGTCGCAGGAACCACGACTGCAAAGCATATGTGCATCCTTCCACTAAAATGGTCTCTCCGAGGGCAAAACGAGCTAAGTCTCTGTAGAGAAAGGCTAGAGTTGCCATGGACACTGAAAGCTGACGGGTCTGCTTGCTTCCCCACCTTCGAAAAAGTTGGGCGGCTCTAACATCGATGAAATTCTGACTATCCTGAAAGAATGCTAGTCCCACTGTGCATAGGACCATGGTGTGCTGGATCCTTTCTTTCGCTGCTCGGGATAAGGTGTCAACTTCTTCGTAGGCGCCATACTTGTGATAGAGTCCGAACAGGTTGATGAACTGACTCCCGTTGATCTTGGTGAGAGGCCAAGATCTGCTCCCTGTTGCTCTGGCTAATGCTTCTCGAATGTCTATCCCCTTGACATTGATCAGGAATTGCTGCTCGACCGGATCATCTGTCTGACCAGCTGGTTCTGGCAATCCCATGATGTCACTGAACTCGTCCATTAGCAGAGTCATCTCTCCCCATGGAAACCAGAATATGCAGGTATGCGGGTTCCATCGCTCTGCCATAGCCTGAATCAAACTGTCGTTGATGGTTCGCTTGCCCACTGTTGTAAACACCCCAAATTTTCACTCACCTTCTTAGCATTTCCACTAATCATTACATTTCGGTTCTCCGGAACCAATGAAGGGAAAAATTGTCATTTTCCAAGATTGAACCTTGCAAGAAAGTCCTAAATTCCATTCTTGAATCTCAAAACTTCTCTATTTAGGCTCAAAGACATCTTCAAACGGCAAATTTTCAAAATCTCATGCTTAACCAAAAGTCAGAATTTTCAAATTCAAATTCAGAGTGGCAACTTTGTAGGACATGTCTTTTGCATAGCATTGCATGAGCATTTCATATCATTTCACTGCACAGCATGTCATTTCGAGGTCCAGAACTCTCGATTTCAAAATTGTCAATCTAGATTTGAATTTCAATTCTTTTCAATCGATTTCAAAACCCTGGGTCTTCAAAATTGTCAATTCTTCCCATTTTACCCCCAGGACTCAGAATTTCAAAATATTTTCTCAGGAAAACGATCTGGATAGTTTTTAATATGGATTTCAGCCGCCTTATCTCAGATTTTGCCCTTTTGTTAACAATTTCAAATATCTTCCTTTTACAAAATCGCCCTACAGGGGCTAACTCTTTTCAAAATTTTTGTTTTTCCAATTAGTTCAGATCTTATGAAAATTCAAAAAAAAAGAGGTTTTGTTGTCTTGTCTTTATTTCAATAAAGAATCAATGTGGGACCCACACTGAGGTGGTGTCACATAGGCTTTTCTTTTGAAAAAACTGAATTTTGAAAAACCCAAAAATATAGGAGCCTTGTCCCTGGATTGGCGCCACTTGTCTTTTTCTCTCTCCTCCCATTTACCTGTCAAGTGTCAGCGTGGGGTTCACCTAGAGGTGGCGCCACTTGTCTTTTTCTCTCTCCTCCCATTTACCTGCCAAGTGTCAGCGTGGGGTTCACCTAGAGGTGGCGCCACATGTCTTTTCTCTCTCCTCCCATTTATCTACCAAGTGTGAGTGTGGGGCTACCTTAAGATGTCGCCACATGTCATTAGACATCCTCTTCATTTTATGCCTCGTGTCAATGTCCACCATCTTCACCCTGTGCCATGTGTCATTCCAAGGTCACCATGAGATGCCACATGTCATGTGTTGTCCTGTTCAGAAAAAGTAGAGCTTGTCTCCCCTGAGGTGGCACCATTTGAATTATGTCTCCTACAAGTGACACATGTCACTCTCTCCTTTCCTCAAGAAAAGCAGACTGACACATGTCACCTTCTGCTTTTCTCAGAAAAGCAAGTGATACATGTCATTCCTAGATTCCTTCAGAAAAGTAGGACACATGTCATTTTTTGCTCTCTTCAGAAAAAGCAGAATGACACATGTCTCTCCCTACTTTTCTCAGAAAAGTATGTGACAAATGTCATCCCTAGCTTCCTTCAGAAAAAGTAGAGGACACGTGTCACCCCTGGCCTTCTTCAGAAAAAGCAACCATTCAAAAAAATTCAAACAAGGCCTAGGTGGCGCAAATCTTGAACTCTACTTTTTCCATCTGGTCTGAGATGGCGCCACATGTTCCTTGTTCCTCTCTCCTGCCACATGGCATTGTAGGAGCCACCCTGAGGTGGCGCCACATGTCCACCCTCTATTCTTCCAGAGCCAACCTCATTTGAATTTTAAATACAACCTCTGAGGTGGCGCCATTTGAGAAGACTCCTCCAGTCATCTGACACTTGTCAAAAGCAGAACCATCCTCAACTGCCACATGTCCAGACCTCCCTACATCAGAAAAAGTAGAAACAGCTCCCTTCTGAGGTGGCGCATTCTGCTTCTTCTGTTCCTGTTCTCTTGCCACATGGCAGTATGGAGCCACCCTGAGGTGGCGCCACATGTCAGCTTCTGCTCCCTCCAGAAAAAACAGAAATTTGAATATTCAAACTCCTCTGAGGTGGCACCTTCTGAGCCCACTGCCCTGTTCTTCCGACACGTGTCAAGAGCCACTTTGATGTGGCGCCACATGGCATGCTCCTACTGCTTCTAGATTCAAATCTCAAACACCTTTTGAGGTGGCACCATTCTAGAGCCCCACTTGGCTTCATTTTTTATTTATTTTATTTTTTTAATAAAGGTATCCCTTTGAGGTGGCGCCATATGAGAAGCTTCAGAAAAGCAGAGTTTGAATTTCAAAAAACCCCAAGCAACCCCCTCTGAGGTGCCGCCATTTGGGAGACTCCTGCAGAGAAAATCAAGCTACATTTTGAAAATTCCAAAAAAATCCTCTGCTGAGGTGTCTCACTCACAAAATTCTCATTTTTATTTTTTCAAAAATCAAAATGGCATGCCCTGAGATGGCGCCACATGGAGGGCTCAGATTAAGCTTCTTTGAATTTCAAAATTTTCCAAAAATTTCTATAAATACAAGGCCCCACGCCCAGCCTAAGGGAGCTCCCTTTGGATTTAACATTTTCACTCTGAGTGCCCTACTACACGGTTTCAGAATTTTGGAATTCACTTCCCCTTTGGGCTCAGTTGAGAAGGTGCATTAAAGCCCTAACCTTGTTCGTATCAATTACAACTCAACCTAGGTGTGTGGATCGAATTTTGTGAACCCTTGGAGGCTCGGATCGAAGGATGAAAGAAGCCGTTGATAGTCGTTCATTTTGGGAGTTCCAAAGCTGCAGAAGAACACAAGTTGCACCTCTATTCTAATTGGTTTTATCAAAATAATGCCTTTGTCTTGATTTGCACTTTCGTTTTGAAGAAAGAGCTCATCCGAATGATGGATCGAGCTATTCTCATAAAGCGACATATATTAAAAGTAAAATTATGATTTCTTGATGATTTTAACATTCATGCATTAATTAGATTTAGTTCATATTTCATTTCATTGATTTAGTATATTTTAGGAATTAATTAGATTTTTTTTAGCCTTTGTTTCAATTCTGCTTCATTTCTGTAATTTCCTGTTTTTGTCAGTCAGTCCACTCGTTATTTGATGTATTTATTCTTCTTTAAAAATGCCAAAAAAATCACAGTACGTGTACCTAGGTGTTCTTAGCAATCTGCCAAAAAATTGGAATGATTTGAATTTATTTACTGCAGTAAATGTTCGAAATGGTAGGTCGGGTTTTGTTACCCGGGATACGTTTTAAAAATTTACTTCCGACTTGTAAAATCGAGATCTCTCTTATATAAGGTCCGATTTTCAATCCAAAAAATTTCCTAAACTCGGAATGATATCTAGTATTTAATCGAAGTTTATCAGAAGTTTCTGAATTTTTTTGATGTCTGACAAAAATCCGAGAGTTCAGGACACGTGTCAAAGCCTAATTTGGGTCTCTAAGATTTTGGATCAACTTAAGGCGATGAGTTCTCTTTGGGTATTGCTCCAAATCCAAATCTGTAAAAAGTGAATGTCATGTTTAGGATATCCTCTATTTTCATCGTAAAGATTATGATTTTTAGAACAGTTTTGATATCTGTTTCGGATTTTTCTTGTCAGTCTCTTGTTTTGTCACATTTGTCTATTATGTCAATTTAGGCACGTAATATCATATTTTTATCTCTGTTTCTGTTGATCAAATTCCAAAATCATAAACATTACAGTTGTTTCTGTGTGTGTCTTTAGTTTCTCTGTTAAATATCAGAAATTTTCATGGTCGTATGCCATTTTTTATGCAATTTTACATCAGAACAGAGTGATTTTACCTCCGTCAGAACCAAATCCCTATTTCTGAACTCACCGTAGTTCAAATCCCAGGGCTGTAAAAGACAAAATTGCTTATTTTCATGTCATTTAGCAGTCTGCAAAATATAAGATGTTTTTATGGTGGAATTCTTATATTACTGCATTAAGTGTTGCATTTGGTTCGGGTCCGTATGCGAAATTCGCCCTTTTTAGGATTTTCTTTAAATTTTAGCATCTAAACCATGTTATTTCGTGAGTTTTAGCATTCTAGGCTATTTATAATAATAGGTAGATGCTCCATACCGAATTTGACAGCATTTGGAATTCGTTTGATGCTCAGTTTAGCCGTATCATCAAAACAGGGCCCCGCAGGACCCGGATCCAAGCGAAAAACAAGCGAAATTCATTATTTTGGATGAATTGCAAAATGTCAAATTCTGATTTTACAGTCCTAAGGTGTTTAGCAGCATGTAATCATACCTCATATTGCATTTCATTATCATTTGGTTCAATTCGAATTTCAAAATCTCAATTTTACCAAAATTTCCTTAAAAAAAAACCCTGATTTTAAAGGTGTAACTTTAATATTAGGGGTATTTTGGTCATTTTGACCACAATTTCGAATTTCAAACTATTTTTTACTGAATTTATTGCATTTACATCATTTCAAATATCAAGAAAGCATGGAAATAGGGTTTATATCCAACTAAGTCCAATAATTTCATAATATTATTGGAAAATCTTGGAAAAACCCACATATTTGAGCTGACCCCATTTCAAGTTTGGCAGGGACATTCAAAAGAAGGAACTGAAGTCTGCAATTTCCCTTTCTTTCATTTATTTAGTGATGTAATAATGTAAATTTTGGAATAAGAGATTTAATTTTCTACTTAGAATAGGATGCATATCATATAGTTTAAATTCCTGCAATATCCTGTTTATGTGATTCATGCATTTTATTTCAAAAGCACTAAGGATGTACACGAATGGCACGTGCACCAACTCTTAGGGAGTTGATGAACTCGGTGGAGTCCATATTTATGGCCCTAGTCGGAATATGGACGAGACCCAGATCCATCATCTCTCTACCAGTCACATTGAGCCTACACTTTTAGGCTATCTTCAAAAATGCACATCATGCTTCCAATTTTTCAAAACATTGTGAATTAACTCAAATAAAATCCTGAACATATTCATGGCCACAGTCAGAATATGTAAAGGATTTACTTTGGCTTAATACACATTTTCCAATAAAATCTCTCAGAAAACCTTCTCAAAGTGCATTCATTCACTCATATCATTTGCATCATGAAATCATTGGTTTTCTTATGATTTTCTTAAGAAAATTTCATTCTCAAGAAATTGATTTCTCAAGGAATTCTGAAAAATTTTCAAAATTGGTTTTCCCAAGGCAAGTTTTTCCACAGTTTTCCATGGAAATCAGTTTCTCAAGAAACTTCTAAAATTCCCAAAGTTAGATTTCCAAAATCAAAGTTTTCCCTTGATTTTCCCTGGAAAATGTTATTTTCTTAAGATTTTCAAAAGGAATTTCTCATCTTTCTCAAGAATTAAAGTTGATTTTCAGATATTTCAAAGACAAGATTCTCAGGATTTCAATTTCCTAAGTTTTGAACTTCCTTCTCCAATGAGTTTTCCTATAAATTTTCCATCATTTTCCTAAGAAAATTCTCAAAGTTTGAGTTTTCTTGAGAAGTGTTTTCCTTTTCAAATGTTCATCTTTTCTCAAGAATTCTTACCATTTTCTCGAGATTCTCATTTCTTCAAGATTTTCCAAATCTTTATAAACTTTCCTGAGATTTCAAATCTTCTTCGTCTGAGTTTCCTGAGAGATTGATTTTCTGAGAAATGCTTTTCCACTCCAAATGTTTTCCAAGCATACATCATGCTTTTCCAACTTACATTTTCCAAAATCTCATAGCACATGCCTAAATTCTCTGTGCATTTTAGGATAGAACACAATTTCGATAATTTTATTAAGTCAAGCACAATTTTGGTCCTTGGTTCGATTACCCCTATTAAAGGTGGCAGGAACGGTCGAACCTCGTACCGACAGGTTGAGCCCCATCCCATGGATTTTCCCGCTATTTTCAAAACGAAGGCGAGTATTTCAAAACAATTTCCAAAATCCGGTCAAGTTTGTCTCGCGAAAGCATTTTTCCTCTCTCTTCCGCAAGGAAGGGAAGACGGGAAAATTTTTGCGACGATAACAGGTTTGGCGATCGTGATGGGACCTGTCCTTGTCTGATCAAAAGAGTGCTTGACTTAGTTCAATTATCAAAACTATGTTCACAAAATGTCAGCCCTTTACTTTTGATATCATGCAAACCTAGGAGCCTAGATTCTGACCTAGCTGACATTGACTGCATATAGCCTAGGCATGGTTTGGTAGGACCAGATTGAGGGGATATTTTCATGCTCACATAAGACTTAGGTCTAAATACAACTCTCCTCAATTTAGGATCTGAATGCAAATAATGTATGCTTCTCTAAAGATTTTCAAAAGTCTATCTCTTTAGGTTTTAGAGCCATCTATTTCTTGCATGTGATCATTTTTTCAAACCTCAATTACCTATCATTACCCGGTCTTCACGTTGCTGGGCTCTCTTCCAGAACCCTAGTTCGAGACAGAGCCTCACAACTGGGCCACTTATTTGGGTTAACGCCCCCTACCACGTACCGCGAGCCACAGTCCGAAGTATATCAGTAGGCGCTCAAGGATGTTGGAAAACCTTTCCTTAGAACTGGAGTTGAGATTATATGCCACGTACTTCGGATTTCGATTCGGGTATATCGGCATAACTAGATTGAACAAAGATGATCTGAACCTAGAGTTAGGATTAGGGTCCTACAGCTGTTTTCAAAATGATACATCTAGAGTCAGCCTTTTAGGGAGTGCTGAATGTGCATAAATGTTTGTGCAGAATGTGATTTTCTGTATGTTACTTCTATTCCTCTCATATTTTCCCCAAAAATATTTTTCCAAATACCCATATTCTCATCTTTTCCCTTTATTTTCTCAAACCCTGGATGATTTTTTAAAATATCCTATTTCTTTCAAAACTCCAGGTGATTTTCCATTCTCCGTTTCTACTGGATTTCGAATTTCCAGCTGCATTTTTATCCTGCCTATAATTTTCCAAAACCATATGTTTTCTCTCATTGGATTTTCAATCCTTTTGTCTATTTGCAAAATTCTTCATCTTATTTTCCTCAAGCATACCTTGATTATGGTGGTGGAAATTGTTTACCCACTTGCCTTCTCCTTATTCTAAATCCATTTGCGGATTGCTTTTCCAAAAGATATCTCTTTCCTTCAAAATGGTGTTTTCCTCGTGGTTGAAGACCTCGCCTAGGTAACAAGGCACATTTTCCGTTGTTTATTTCTCTTACAAAGAATGACAACACAATTGTCATGATTTCAGCAGCGACTCCATCCCTAGTAATGGGATATTCTTTCAAATGTCTACCATATCATTTTTCTCCTAATCCAAAATTTCCTCAAAGTCTAATCAAGACTTTGTCGTGGAGAGAGCCTTCTTTAAATTTTATTCCCTCTTCCCAGTTACACTGGGGCATCTTTTGAAAATTTGTTTTCAAACATTCTGTATGCAGGCAGGATAAACCAATCTCTCATTTTGCATGTATATGCATCCACTTGCATTAATTTTGCATTTACATTTTCATATGCATTTGCATTTCATTTTGCATCAATTCCCCTTCAGGTTAAGGGATAAACCTGAATCATTTTCCATGATTTTCCAATTTCTATTCATATCCCTATTCAGGATAAGGGGTTAATCCTGAAAATCAGACCACATACATCTAAATATGATGGTTTTTCATTGCAAGTCAAATAATCCAGTCCTCAAACTGGTCATTCTTAAAACCTTCAATCCTAGCTCTCGCACTATCGATTTTCAAAAATTCAATCTTCTGATTAAAGATTTTCCTTTAAGATTCGAGCCCTGACTCGAACTTTCCAGCTTTCCTTTGAAGATTTGAGTTTTAACTCAAGTTTTCTTTCCTTCAAAATCTAAACTTTCCAGTTTCTTTTTGAGATTTGAGCCCTGACTCGAACTTTCCTGCTTTCCTTTGAAGATTTGAGTTTTAAGTCAAGTTTTCTTTCCTTCAAAATCTGAACTTCCTAGTTTTCCTTTGAGATTTGAGCCCGACTCGAACTTTCCTCCGAATATTTGAGTTTCAACTCAAAAATCTGAATTGGCCTAGTTTTTCCTTTGAAGATTTGGGTTTCGACCCGAACTTTATCTCCTTAGAAACCAAACTTCCTAGCTTTCCTTCGAAGGCTCGAGTTTCGACTCGAATCTTTCAGCTTTCCTTGTAAAACCTGAGTCCTGATTCAGATGGTCTTTCAAAACCAGCTTTTGAGTTAGGCTTACCTTCAAAATCCAGCATTATGCCAGGACTTACCTTCAATATTCCAACTTCGTATTGGATTTACCTTCAAAATTGAGTACCATCGTCAGGGATGTGTCAACTCGGATGTCAAGCGATCTCTTTTACTAAGGATTTCAAGAACACTTTGTCAATTTGTCAATCAATTACCTGTTGATTTCAGAATATTATTGCACAAAATTTTACCTTAGTATTACTTCCAAAAAGGCAAAGCTTTTGTGAAGAAGGAGTGAAAATCCAGATTCTTTCTATTGGCCAACCAAAAGGATGAAGGATAAATTCTCGATATGGCCAGAAAAGAAGATTCAATGTTGCAAAGCCATGACTGATTGATATTGATCGCAGTTATGGCATATTTTTAAAGACCATTCTTGTGAAAATGAGGCAGTAAAAATATCCTGAGCGCTAGAAAAGAGAGAATTCATCCAAGCCCTGTCTCCTTAAAATCACCTAAGCTACAATTAAATATCTGCAAAAGGGATCTCTCACTTGTCATCAAGATGAAGGCAAATTAAGCGAGTAGACCCCCGGGGCCAAAGAAGATTTGAAACATCTCCAAGATGACGGAGTTTGCGACAGATTCTTCCAAGGAAAGTCCAAAGCACTGTCGAGACGAAGGCAGATGCGATGAACCTCTCGACAATCCCTAAAAGATATTTAATTTCAGCTATCCTTCAAAGATCTCTAACCCATGAGCCAACATCGTCGAAGAAGGATCGAAACATCTCCAAGTTGAAGGGGTTTGTGACGTACCCTTTCCAAAAGAGAGCAAGAGAGGAAAAAGAAAGAGAGAAAAGTCAGGACATCTCCAAAATAAAGGAGAATGTAACCGGAACCCAAAAGAGTCCAAAAGAGTATAGAAAGATTATCATGGGAGAAGCTTCCAGGATCAAATTGCCAGATCTATCAAGAATCCTCTTTAAATTTGTGAAATTCTATTATCAATATTCTCTCATCAATTGCTTTCATAATATCAAATTCTCTTTCTTGTTCATATCAAGGAAATTGATAACTTCTTTGAAGAAGATCAATCGCAAGCAATTTGGATTCAAAATCTTGATTCTATGAAGTCAATCTTGTTTGGAGGTAATACTTCAGGTAGAAGAGAAGGAATATTTCCACAACAATGAGCATCATTTTCAATTACTTTGAATCAACAATAAATTTTCAACATTTTGACAAAATTTTCTAGCTATCCTGACGTTAAGTGAGAGCTTGAGGTCCATATTGATGCATCTTGACCCCTTAGAGAGATTTTCCTTTGTCATCTTTCACATTGTTGAAAGATTAGCCTTATCTCTGAAAGGATAGCCTTTTTCATCTTTCGCGTTGTCGAAAGAATCACCTTACTCCTTTGGATTGCCTTTTGTCATCTTTCGCATTGTCGAAAGAATCGCCTTATTCCTTTGGATTACCTTTGTCATCTTTCGCGTTGTCGAAAGAATCGCTTTGTTCCTTTGGATTACCTTTTGTCATCTTTCGCGTTGTCGAAAGAATCGCCTTATTCCTTTGGATTGCCTTTGTCATCTTTCGCGTTGTCGAAAGAACCGCCTCTTCCTTTGGATTGCCTTTGTCATCTTTCGTGTTGTCAAAAGAATCGCCTTGTTCCTTTGGATTACCTTTGTCATCTTTCGTATTGTCGAAAGAATCGCCTTGTTCCTTTGGATTGCCTTTGACATCTTTCACGTTATCGAAAGAATCGCCTTGTTCCTTTGGATCTCCTGCGGTCATCTTTCGTGTTGCCGAAAGAGTTGCCTTATTCTCCGTTGGAAAAATTGTTTTATTCATCTTTTGCATTGTCAAAAGAGTTTCCTTACTCTTTTCTGAAAATGTTTGCCTTGTCTATCTTTTGCGTTGCCGAAAGAGTTACCTTATTCTCGTCAAAAGATTGCCATGTCCATCTTTCGCGTTGTCAAAAGAGTCGTCTTACTCCTTACCTTATTCATATTTCACGATGATGAAAAATTCACCGGATCGTCTTGATCATTTTCCAAAATTGCCTCTTACAATCCCATTTCCATTGCCTCGTTCATCTTCAAGAAAAGTTGTCTTATTCACCTTCCAATATTTCATTTATCACCCGATCAGGATAAGGGTACAAACTTGAGCCTCATTCAAAGAGGTATTCCATTTTTCGCTCGATCAGGATAAGGGTACAAACCTCAGCCTCACTCAAAAAGGTATTTCATTCTCTGCCCAATCAGGTTAAGGGTACAAATCTGAGTCTCATTTCTATGAGATATTTCAATCCCCAATCAGGTCAAGGGTTAAAACCTGAGCTTCGTTCCATGCGAGGTATTTCTGTCCCATCCAGGTTAAGGGCCAAACCTGAATTTCACTCTCATAAAGCCAATCTTTTCCTCTTCATTCTCCATTTCATATCTACCATGATCACCGGGCTTAATTTCTTCATACCCAGTCAGATCCTTCTAACTGGGGCATTTTTTATATATAGCCAAAAATTTGGAGTGTTTTTCTTTGCCACTAAGCTCGACTACAAGCCGACTTAGTAGCAAAGAGGGGCATCTGTAAACACCCCAAATTTTCACTCACCTTCTTGGCATTTCCACCAATCATTACATTTCGGTTCTCCAGAACCAATGAAGGGCAAAATGGTCATTTTCCAAGATTGAACCTTGCAAGAAAGTCCTAAATTCCATTCTTGAGTCTCAAAACTTCTCTATTTAGGCTCAGAGACATCTTCAAACAGCAAATTTTTAAAATCTCATGCTTAACCAAAAGTAAGAATTTTCAAATTCAAATTCAGAGTGGCAACTTTGTAGGACATGTCTTTTGCATAGCATTGCATGAGCATTTCATATCATTTCACTGCACAGCATGTCATTTCGAGGTCCAGAACTCTCGATTTCAAAATTGTTAATCTAGATTTGAATTTCAATTCTTTTCAATCGATTTCAAAACCCTGGGTCTTTAAAATTGTCAATTCTTCCCATTTTACCCCCAGGACTCAGAATTTCAAAATATTTTCTCAGGAAAATGATCTGGATGGTTTTTAATATGGATTTCAGCTACCTTATCTCAGATTTTGCCCTTTTGTCAATAATTTCAAATATCCTCCTTTTACAAAATCGCCCTACAGGGGCTAACTCTTTTCAAAATTTCTGTTTTGCCAATTAGTTCAGATCTTATGAAAATTCCAAAAAAAAGAGGTTTTGTTGTCTTGTCTTTATTTCAATAAAGAAGCAATGTGGGACCCACACTGAGGTGGTGTCACATAGGCTTTTCTTTTGAAAAACCTGAATTTTGAAAAACCCAATAATATAGGAGCCTTGTCCCTGGATTGGCGCCACTTGTCTTTTTCTCTCTCCTCCCATTTACCTGCCAAGTGTCAGCGTGGGGTTCACCTAGAGGTGGCGCAACTTGTCTTTTTCTCTCTCCTCCCATTTACCTGCCAAGTGTTAGCGTGGGGTTCACCTAGAGGTGGCGCCACATGTCTTTTCTCTCTCCTCCCATTTATCTACCAAGTGTGAGTGTGGGGCTACCTTAAGATGTCGCCACATGTCATTAGACATCCTCTTCATTTTATGCCACGTGTCAATGTCCACCATCTTCACCCTGTGCCAAGTGTCATTCCAAGGTCACCATGAGATGCCACGTGTCATGTGTTGTCCTGTTCAGAAAAAGTAGAGCTTGTCTCCCCTGAGGTGGCACCATTTGAATTATGTCTCCTGCAAGTGACACATGTCACTCTCTCCTTTCCTCAGGGAAAGTAGACTGACACATGTCACCTTCTGCTTTTCTCAGAAAAGCAAGTGACACATGTCATTCCTAGCTTCCTTCAGAAAAAGTAGAGGACACGTGTCACCCCTGGCCTTCTTCAGAAAAAACAACCATTCAAAAAAATCAAACAAGGCCTAGGTGGCGCAAATCCTGAACTCTACTTTTTCCATCTGGTCTAAGATGGCGCCACATGTTCCTTGTTCCTCTCTCCTGCCACATGGCATTGTAGGAGCCACCCTGAGGTGGCACCACATGTCCACCCTCTATTCTTCCAGAGCCAGCCTCATTTGAATTTTAAATATAGCCTCTGAGGTGGCGCCATTTGAGAAGACTCCTCCAGTCATCTGACACTTGTCAAAAGCAGAACCATCCTCAACTGCCAAATGTCCAGACCTCCCTACATAAGAAAAAGTAGAAACAGCTCCCCTCTGAGGTGGCGCATTCTGCTTCTTTTGTTCCTGTTCTCTTGCCACATGGCAGTATGGAGCCACCCTGAGGTGGCGCCACATGTCAGCTTCTGCTCCCTCCAGAAAAAGCAGAAATTTGAATATTCAAACTCCTCTGAGGTGGCACCTTCTGAGCCCACTACCCTGTTCTTCTGACACGTGTCAAGAGCCACTCTGATGTGGCGCCACATGGCATGCTCCTACTGCTTATAGATTCAAATCTCAAACACCTTTTGAGGTGGCACCATTCCAGAGCCCCACTTGGCTTCATTTATTATTTATTTTATTTTTTTAATAAAGGTAGCCCTCTCAGGTGGCGCCATATGAGAAGCTTCAGAAAAGCTGAGTTTGAATTTCGAAAAAAACCCCAAGCAACCCCCTTTGAGGTGACACCATTTGGGAGACTCCTGCAGAGAAAATCAAGCTACATTTTGAAAATTCCAAAAAAATCCTCTGCTGAGGTGTCTCACTCACAAAATTCTCATTTTTATTTTTTCAAAAATCAAAATGGCATGCCCTGAGATGGCGCCACATGGAGGGCTCAGATTAAGCTTCTTTGAATTTCAAAATTTTCCAAAAATTTCTATAAATACAAGGCCCCACGCCCAGCCTAAGGGAGCTCCCTTTGGATTTAACATTTTCACTCTGAGTGCCCTACTAAACGGTTTTAGAATTTTGAAATTCACGCCCCCTTTGGGCTCAGTTGAGAAGGTGCATTGAAGCCCTAACCTTGTTCGTATCAATTACAACTCAACCTAGGTGTGTGGATCAAATTTCGTGAACCCTTGGAGGCTCGGATCGAAGGACGAAAGAAGCCGTTGATAGCCATTCATTTTGGGAGTTCCAAAGATGCAGAAGAACACAAGGTGCACCTCTATTCTAATTGGTTTTATCGAAATAATGCCTTTGTCTTGATTTGCACTTTCGTTTTGAAGAAAGAGCTCATCTGAATGATGGATCGAGCTATTCTCATAAAGCGACATATATTAAAAGTAAAATTATGCTTTCTTGATGATTTTAACAATCATGCATTAATTAGATTTAGTTCATATTTCATTTCGTTGTTTTAGTATATTTTAGGAATTAATTAGATTTTTTTTAGCCTTTGTTTCAATTCTGCTTCGTTTCTGTAATTTCCGGTTTTTGTCAGTCAGTCCACTCGTTATTTGATGTATTTATTCTTATTTAAAAATGCCAAAAAAATCACAGTACGTGTACCTAGGTGTCCCTAGCAATCTGCCAAAAAATTGGAATGATTTGAATTTATTTACTGCAGTAAATGTTCGAAATGGTAGGTCGGGTTTTGTTACCCAGGGTACGTTTTAAAAATTTACTTCCGACTTGTAAAATCGAGATCTCTCTTATATAAGGTCCGATTTTCAATCCAAAAAATTTCCTAAACTCGGAATGATATCTAGTATTTAATCAAAGTTTATCAAAAGTTTCTGAATTTTTTTGATGTCTGACAAAAATCCGAGAGTTCAGGACACGTGTCAAAGCCTGATTTGGGTCTCTAAGATTTTGGATCAACTTAAGGCGATGAGTTCTCTTTTGGTATTGCTCCAAATCCAAATCTGTAAAAAGTGAATGTCATGTTTAGGATATCCTCTATTTTCATCGTAAAGATTATGATTTTTAGAACAATTTTGATATCTGTTTCGGATTTTTCTTGTCAGTCTCTTGTTTTGTCACATTTGTCTATTATGTCGATTTAGGCACGTAATATCATATTTTTATCTCTGTTTCTGTTGATCAAATTCCAAAATCATAAACATTACAGTTGTTTCTGTGTTTGTCTTTAGTTTCTCTGTTAAATATCAGAAATTTTCATGGTCGTATGCCATTTTTTATGCAATTTTACATCAGAACAGAGTGATTTTACCTCCGTCAAAACCAAATCCCTATTTCTGAACTCACCGTAGTTCAAATCCCAAGGCTGTAAAAGACAAAATTGCTTATTTTCATGTCATTTAGCAGTCTGCAAAATATAAGATGTTTCTATGGTGGAATTCTTATATTACTGCATTAAGTGTTGCATTTGGTTCGGGTCCGTATGCGAAATTCGCCCTTTTTAGGATTTTCTTTAAATTTTAGCATCTAAACCATGTTATTTCGTGAGTTTTAGCATTCTAGGCTATTTATAAGAATAGGTAGATGCTTCATACCGAATTTGACAGCATTTGGAATTCGTTTGATGCTCAGTTTAGCCGTATCATCAAAACAGGGCCCCGCAGGACCCGGATCCAAGCGAAAAACAAGCGAAATTCATTATTTTGGATGAATTGCAAAATGTCAAATTCTGATTTTACAGTCCTAAGGTGTTTAGCAGCATGTCATCATACCTCATATTGCATTTCATCATCATTTGGTTTAATTCGAATTTCAAAATCTCAATTTTACCAAAATTTCCTTAAAAAAAAAACCCTGATTTTAAAGGTGTAACTTTAATATTAGGGGTATTTTGGTCATTTTTGTTACGACAATGAAGCCATACATGATACTTCAAGTACAAGGTTTTGATGATGAGCAAGTGGAATCAACTGCATTTCAGCTAAGGCTATGAAGAAATTGAAGAATTCGATGAAGAATCTTTGAAGACTAGTGTGCAAATGTTTAATTCATTAAAAGTCTTAGATTCTTGTAAGAGCCTTACTTAGAGTGCATATTTAGGTTTCATTTCACCTTAAAAGTCTTTAGAAAAACTTTTCTAAAAGAAACCCTCTTGAAAATCTTTCTTAATTTTTCATGTTTATTAGTCGACCAATAGACTTACCAGTCGACTAATCCTTTCGCGCCATATTTTCTAAAAAGTCGTTCTTGTCAAATTATTCGACCGAAGGTTTTATCAGTCGACTGGACAGAATGTCTGTTTTCTGGAAAATTAGCAGCAGTCGACTAATGGTTTTATTAGTCGACTGGACAGAACATGTGTTTTTTGAAAATTCAGCAGCAGTCGACTAATGCTTTTATCAGTCGACCGAAAAGAATGTTTGTTTTTCTGAAGATTTTAGCAGCAGTCGACTAAAAGGTTTTTCAGTCTACTGATGATATTATCAGTCGACTAACTTTTCTCAAGTCGACTAAGTTTCAAAAGTTTAGATTTTCAAATAGCTCGATTAACAGATCAATCGACCGACGATAACTGTCAGTCTACTAATAACTAACTATTAGTCGACTAACTGATGTTTCAGTCGACTAATTTTGTCATTTTCCTGAAACTTCAAAAAGGCATGTCTTTTCATTTTTCAAACATTTTGATCGTTCAAAATGGACAGTTTTGACACCCTTTCATACCCTCAACGTATGGAAAACTTTAACTATAAATATGAGTGCATTTTACACTCAAAATAACAAGAATTCATTTGATTTGAATCATTTACTTATTGCTTTTCACTCCTATTCAGTCAAGTATTTGTTTTCTCACTCACTTGATATTTTCACTTCAGTTTTTCACTCAAATCACTTTGAGAGATAGTGAATTCGTGAGTAGAGTATTTCAACAACCTCAAAAGTCAATTGCATCTCATTCGCATTCAAAAGAAAGGGCTCATAGGTTGTATTGTAAGTTGTTACTTGTTTCAATTTTTTGTAAAAGGAAGGACTCCTTGGTTTAAAGGAGTTGTTTGCTTTCAGTAAGTGTGTTACTGAAAGTGGGACCGGATTTGGTCTGTATGATCTTGTAGTTAACAAGGTTGATAGTGGAAATCTCAAGCGGGTTTTGCATGGGGACTGGATGTAGGTCGGGATAGACCGAACCAGGATAAAATCTTGTGTTTTTTGTGTGTTTGCTTTTCGATTTGCAAAATCCTTCAATATTCTGCAGATTATTTTTAAAAGCACTATTCACCCCCCCTTTAGTGATCGTTGCCTCGATCCTAGTGCACTTTCATTTGGTATCAGAGCATTGGTTAGCTATTACTTTGATTTGACCATCATCTAGCATGGCAACTACAACATCTCTGCACAAAGAAGGAAGCTGCTCTGTTCGTCCTCCTCTCTTCGACGGAACAAACTATGGATACTGGAAAGTAAGAATGACAATATTCTTGCAATCCATGGATCTCGAAATCTGGAGAGTTGTTTCAGAAAAGTACCAAACTCCATCAACTGATTTCAGCCAATGGACCGATGATGAAAAGAAGACCTCTTCACTGAATGCCAAAGCCATGAATGCATTGTACTGTGCCGTTGACAAGGTGGAGTTCAATCGCATCTCTCAATGCTCTACAGCAAATGAAATCTGGCATACTCTTCTTGTGACTCACGAAGGTACGTCAAAGGTAAAAGAATCTAAAATTGCTTCTTTAGTTCATAAATTCGAATTGTTCAAAATGAAGCAAAATGAATTTATATCGGACATGGTAACTAGAATGACCGATATAACTAACACTTTGAAATCCCTTGGAAAAGAATATTCACAAGTGGATTTAGTCAGAAAGATTCTAAGTTGTTTAACTCCTGAATGGGAGAGAAAACCACTGCTATTGAAGAAGAAAATGATCTCAATACTCTCTCTCTTGAAGATTTAGTTGGTAACCTTATGGCATATGAGGTCCAACTTCAAGACAGACAAGAAGAAGAGCCCAAAAAGAAGTCTCTTGCTTTTAAAGTTACTTCTGATTCAGAAAATTCAGAAGAAGATGAAGATGAAGATATTGCTTTCATCACAAGGCAATTCAGAAGATTCATCAAAAAGGGAAGATTTCAAAGAAAGGTAAAGAAAGCAGATTCTTCTAATCACAATGAAGTCAAGTGCTTTAACTGCAAAAAGGTAGGACATATCAAGAAAGATTATCCTCTTCTCAAAATCAAGCCCAAGGAACAATTCAAGAAGAAAAAGGCATTTCAAGCATGTTGGGATGATAGTGACTCCTCTTTCGATGAAGAAACAAATGAAGAAGTCGCCAACATGTGCTTTGTAGCACAAGAAGATTCGGTAAGTCAAATTGACTATGATGATTTGTTAGAAGCATTCAATGATTTATATGCTAAATTTAAGAGTCTAAGTTCTAAAAATAAAGAGTTAAAAACTGAAAATTTAACTCTTGGCTCTCAAAATAAAGTGTTACTTCAAGAGATAGAAGATCTCAAGAAGGAAAATTCTTGTCAAGCATTTGAGATAAAATAAATTGGAGTAAGAACCAATCTCTTACAAAATGAAATATTTAGTCTTAAAGAAAAATCAAATGATCTTCTTTCCATAGTGACCAAATTCACAAATGGTCAAAAGAATCTAGAAAAACTTCTTGGTTCTCAAAGATGCTCGGTTAATAAAACCGGATTGGGATATAGCTTCTTTGATACTCAAAATAGACCAAACTATGTGGTGAAAAATCAAAGACGTTATTCTCAACCTTTTGTTCATAGAACTAAACTTTCTAGTTCTAATAAAAATGCATCTAATCATGGAAACTATAATGCTTATTATTCCAGACATGATTATCCTAGACATGATTATTCTAGACATGATAAATCCTTTTATAGAAAAAATATTTATTATCAAAGGAAACCAAAATCCAAATGGATATGGGTTCCTAAGACTAACTCTCATGGACCCGAAAATAGAGAGGGGTCAAATGCTCAGTTTTCTAATTTTGTTGTAGGTACACAACATAAGGAGCAAATGGATATTGGGCAGCGGTTGTTCCAAACATATGACTGGAAGGCTAGAGTTATTTTCCACCCTCCAAAATAAGGATGGAGGAACCGTCACCTTTGGTGACAATAACAAGGGAAAAGTAATAGGTATTGGTAATATTGGTAATCCAAAGGTTTTCATGTTTCTTTTGAAAATGATTCATGCTTAATTTCTGATTTTCAATCTAAAAAGATCATTTTTAAAGGTAAAAGAAGGAACAATGTGTATGAACTATATCTAGATGAATTACCCACTTTTAATGAAAAATGTCTTATTGTTTCAAATAAAATTCAATGGTTATGGCACAAGAGACTTGGACATGTTAACTTTAAAATTATTTCAAAGTTATCCAAGAATGATCTTGTAAGAGGCCTACCTAGAATACCATATAAGAGAGATCACTTATGTGATGCTTGCCAAAAGGGTAAACAAATCAAGAGTTCTTTTAAAGCAAAAGATATAGTTTCAACAAAACGTCCTCTTGAACTTTTACATTTAGATCTATTTGGATCATCTAGAATTCAAAGTTTGAATGGTAGCAAGTATGCTTTTGTTATAGTAGATGATTATTCTCGGTTTACATGGGTAATTTTTCTAAAAAGCAAAAATGATGCTTTTTCGGAATTTTCTAAACTTTGTAGAAGAATTACAAATGAAAAAGCTACATCTATTATTAAAATTCGTAGTGATCATAGTGGTGAATTTGAAAATGAATCTTTTCTTAAGTTTTGTGATTTACATGGTATATCTCACAACTTTGCTTTTCTTAGAGCGGCTCCTCAAAATTGAGTTGTTGAAAGAAAGAATAGAACTTTGCAAGAATGTGCTAGAACCATGCTTCAAGATAAAAATTTACCAAAATACTTTTGGGCTGAAGCAATTAATACAGCATGTTATGTTCTAAACCGTGTTCTTATTCGACCAATTTTACATAAAACATGTTTTGAATTGTATTATGATCGTATACCAAAGATCTCATATTTCAAAATATTTGGTAGTAAATGTTTCTTGTTAAATACCAAAGATAATCTTGATAAGTTTGATTCAAAATCAGATGAATCAATATTTCTTGGATATTCTTCTAGAAGTAAAGCTTATCGTATTTTCAATAAAAGAACATCTTGTATTGAAGAATCTTTACATGTTGCATTTGATGAGAATTGTGAGCAGGTTATACCTCTAAGCGAAGGAGAAGAAGTAATACTTCAAGAAGAACCCTTGATAGAGAATACTTCTCAAGAAAATATTCCTCTTCAACCGGTTTGGAAAGAAGTTCCTAATCATCCACATGAACAAGTTATTGGTGAAATAAAGAGTGGTGTTCAAACTAGAAGGCAATTAGAAAAATATATTGCAAATGTTGCTTTCATATCTAAATTAGAACCAAAGAATATCAATGAGGCTTGTGATGATGAATTTTGGCTTTTGGCCATGTCTGAAGAACTTAACCAATTTACTAGGAATGATGTTTGGGATCTAGTTGATAGACCAAAGGATTATCCAGTAATTGGAACAAGATGGGTCTTCCGAAATAAGCTGGACGAAAATGGTGAAGTCATTCGTAACAAAGCAAGGCTAGTAGCACAAGGCTATAATAAAGAAGAAGGCATAGATTTTGATGAAACCTATGCACCAGTGGCTTGATTAGAGTCAATTCGAATGATGCTTGCTTTTGCTAGTTATATGAACTTCAAGTTATATCAAATTGATGTTAAGAGTGCATTTTTAGATGGACACATCAATGAAGAAGTTTATATAGAGCAACCTCCAGGCTTTGAAAATGAGAAATATCCAGAAAAAGTCTACAAATTGAAAAGAGCTTTGTATGGACTCAAACAAGCACCAAGAGCGTGGTATGAAAGACTACGAAATTTTCTAGAACAATCTGGTGTTTCCATTGGTCGGGTAGACTCCACTTTATTTATTAAACATCTTAATTCAGATATTCTTATTGTGCAAATTTATGTTGATGACATAATATTTGGTTCTACTAATGATTCTCTTTGTAAAGAATTTGCTAAAGCTATGCAAGAAGAGTTTGAAATAAGTTTGATGGGCGAATTAAACTACTTCCTTGGACTTCAAATAAAGCAAACTGAAGAAGAAATCTTTATCAATCAGGCTAAGTATACAAAAGAACTTTTCAAGAGATTTGGGATGGACTCAACGAAATCAAGAAGGAATCCTATGAGTACAACTACTTCTCTTGATAAAGATGAAAATGATAAAAGTGTAGATACTAAGCTCTACATAGGTATGATCGGATCTCTATTATACTTAACTGCTAGTCGACCTGATATTATGTTTAGTGTATGTATGTGTGCAAGATTTCAAGGTAATCCAAAGGAATCTCATTTAACTGCCGTAAAACAAATTCTTCGTTATTTGAAAGATACTTCAGATTTCGGTTTGTTTTACCCAAAATCATCTTCCTTTGATTTAGTTTCATATAGTGATGCAGATTTTGCAGGAAGTAAATCTGATCGTAAGAGTACTAGTGGAACTTGTCATTTCTTTGGAGATTCCTTAGTCTCTTGGTTTAGTAAAAAGCAAAATTCAGTGTCACTCTCAACAACTGAAGCACAATATATAGCGGCTAGTTTAGCATGTTCACAAGTACTATGGATGAAACAGACCTTAAAAGATTTTGGTTTGAATTACTCCACAACAACTATTTATTGTGATAACACTAGTGCTATAAATCTTTCGAAAAATCCTATTCAGCACTCAAGAACTAAGCATATTGAAGTTAGACATCATTTTTTAAGAGATCATGTGTTAAAAGGAGATATTTCGCTAAATTTTATTTCCACTAAAGAACAACATGCCGATATCTTCACTAAACCTCTTAAAAATGAAGATTTTATAAGAATTAGGAGAGAACTAGGTATTTGCTCGTTTTTAGATTTGTAAAAATGTTGTTTTTTTAACAAAATCTCAAAATCGCACTATATTAGTCGACCGATAAAATTTTAGTCGATTGATGTTTTAGAATTTTTAGAATGAATCGTACCATATTAGTCGACCGATATATTTCTAGTCGACTGATGATATTTTTAGAATGAGTCACACATTTTTAGTCGACCGATAAAGTTTTAGTCGACTAAAATTTTTTAAAAAAAATTTAAATGAAGGGACCCGATACCCCTTGGATTTTTTTACCCGTTCTTTTTAAAATAGGCATCGTTTCACTTCGTTTTCATACCTTTTCGTTTTTCTTAAAAATGAAACCCTTAAAACAAAAACCCTCTTTCTCTTTTGCCTCTCTCTCTCTTCCGAAAAACCCTCAGAGTGCCATTCGATCCCATCGTCGCCGGAATTTTCTTGCCATAACAGGGAGACGCCGGAATCTTCTGGCCGTGATCTTGAAACGTCAGAATCCTCTTGCAGTAACTAACGCATCTTCAAAACATGCCAGAACTCTCTTGCCGTGACAGTGTATTGCCGGAATCCTCTTGTGGCCGACTTCACACTCGCCGTCAGCCACCGCATCGTCCTTCGTTTCTGAACGCCGAACAACATTTTCCCCTTGCCGGACGTCATTTGTTTGCAAAACGAACTTTCGAAGAGAAAATAAGCTTTCGTCAAAACTTCCTAACATTAGGCTTCTCTTATGGAAAGGGACCGGTAATGGTGAGGTCGGTGAATTGGTCATGAAGGAACGATTCCATCACACTCTCTCCGAAAAGAGGGTCCTTCATGATGAAATTGCCTAGTATGAAATTGAGTTTACAAGGAAAGCGAACTTCTGTCGAAGTTCTCCCTGAACTAACGGTTCCTTGTGTGAAATTGGATTTTTTTTTTGCAAACGGTCCACAAAGACATGAGTCCCTTCAAACTCTCCCTAAACAAGGGGCTAAGTGAACAAAGGATAGCATGCGAAAAGAACGAGCTCCCTCAAACTCTCCCTGTAAAAAGTGTCTCTCGCAAGAGAAAATGACTGAAATTTGTATTGAGTTACCAAAAGGTTGAAATTGGAATTTGAAAATTGGGGATTGAAAATTTGGAAATTGGAATTTTGAATTTAGAAATTGGAAATTGGAAATTGGAAATTGGAAATTGGAAATTGGAAATTGGAAATTGGAAATTGGAAATTGGAAATTGGAAATTGAAATTGGAAATTGGAAATTGGAAATTGGAAATTGGAAAATGGAAATTGGAAATTGGAAATTGGAAATTAGAAATTGAAAATTGATTGATCCGAAGGTCAAAAATGGAAATTGGAAATTGGAAATTGGAAATTGGAAATTGGAAATTGGAAATTGGAAATTGGAAATTGGAAATTGGAAATTGGAAATTGGTTGACCCACAAGTCGAAATTGAGAAATTGGAAATTGATTGACCCGAAGGTCAAAATTAGAAATTTGGAAATTGATTGAACCGAAAGTTGAAATTGGAACCTGGAGTGACCCGAAGGTTGAAATTGGTAATTGGATGGCCCGAGGGCCGACATTGGTGATTGGATGGCCCAAGGGCCGAAATTGGTAATTGAAATTTGAATTTTGATGAATGATCAAAATGAAGACTGAACTCTTGAAAGACATGATGGAACCCAGATTGGCTAAACTATCAGCTACTTGATTAAAATCTCTCTTGATATGGAAATGTTGAAATTTTTCGAAATTGCTGGCAAGAGCTGAGACGATTTTTTGATAGGAAAGTAATTTATGGTCCTTCACTCACCATTCGGCTAGGACTTGATTGACGACGAGCAAAGAGTCGTCATAGGTATGCACTCTCCTGACATTGAAGTCTTGTAGAATTTTCAGACCTTGTATCAAAGCTTCATACTCGGCAATATTGTGAGTGCATTGAAAATCCAGTTTGAGAGAAAAGGGGATCATTTCCTTCTCAGGTGTGATTAGCAAAATCCCGATTCTTATACCTGCCATATTCTTGGAACTATCGAAGAATAAATTCCAAACTGGAGATTGCTGAATATTGCAGATCCGCTCATCGGGGAAATCATCATCGGCCTTAACATCATCTGCTAATGGAAAGTCTGCTAATTGGTCTGCAATTGCTTGGCCTTTAATAGATTGCTGAGAGACATACTCCAAATCATATTGCATCAATAGGACTTGTCATTTGGCAATCCGTCCACTGAGAAAAGGTTGCTCTAGGATATACTTGAGAAGGTTTAGCTTTGATAAAATCTTGACTTCATATGCCAACAAATAATGTCGCAACTTCTAACACATCCATACCAGAGCTAGACATGTATTCTCTATCTGAGAATAGTTCTTCTCATAATCAATGAAGGTAATGCTCACATAGTAAATGGCATGTTCTATCAAGCTGCCTTATTCATATTGTGGCAAGAATCCGCCGCAAGCAACTTGGTTAACTGAGATATATAGCAAAAGGGGTTTCCCCAATTCTGGCACTTTTAAGACAGAAGGATTGAGCAGATACTTCTTGATATGCTCAAATGATTGTTGTCACTCTGGTTCTTATTCGAACTTTACTCCTTTTCTGAGCAAATGATTAAAAGGCTCACATCTCATAGCCAAATTGGATATGAATCGCCGGATTGATTGCATGCGTCCCTGAAAGCTGTGTAATTCTTTGAGATTTGTTGGGGGTGACATGTCAATGATGGCCTTTGCCTTAGCGGGATCCACTTCTATCCCCTTTTTGCTAACCAAAAGGCCTAACAACTTGCTGAATTCAACTCCAAAAACACATTTTTGAGGATTGAGTCTTAGCTTGTAAAGAATGAGCCGCTTAAAGACTTGATCGAGAGCTTTGATGTGATCTTCTTCCACTTTGGATTTCACCAGAATATCATCAACATATGCATCCATGATTTTGTGCATTTGATCATGGAAAATGATGGCCATAGCACACTGATAAGTTGCTCCAGCATTCTTGAGCCCAAATGGCATGACTCTATAACAAAAAGTGCCCCAAGAAGTAGTGAAAGATGTCTTGGACTAGTCACGAGCGGCCAACTTGATTTCATTGTATCCAGAATATCCGTCCATAAAAGAGAACATGGCATGACCCGTCGTGTTGTCGATCAAAAGATCAATATTGGGAAGTGGATAATCGTCTTTGGGAGTTGCTTTGTTGAGATCTTTGAAGTCGATGCAGATTCGAACTTTGTCATTCTTTTTTAGAACAACGACAATATTTGCTAGCCAGTCTGGATAATCAATGGTTTGAATAAACCTTGCTTTGAGTAAGTCTTTAAGTCCTTCCTTAACTTGTTGTTCCACACGAGGATCCATCTTTCTTAACTTCTGCTTAACTGGCCTGACATCCGGTTAAAGAACGAGGTGATGCTCAACCAATTTGGTATCCAGACCCGGCATGCCTTCATAAGTCCATGCAAACACTTCTTCATGTTGTTTGAGAAAATTAGTGAGCCTTTCTTTCTCTTCCAGGCTCAAACTGCTGTCGATCTTGAGAATTTTGGGATTATCTTCTAATCCAATATTGATGTCCTCAGTCGGATCTTGAACTAAGGTTGATGGCTCATCTTGTTTCTAAATTGATGCAAACTCAAGTAATTCTTGAAGAGCTGAATTGAATTCAATGGACTCTTCTGACTGTTTTGCAGCCTGACTGCATTCTGCTCGTATTCTGACCTGATGAATCACTATTGGCTTCAAAAAGGTATTTGGATTAAGAACAAGCTTCTTGATTGATCGAGAAGTCATTCTGAAAAATGAAGAATAAATTGTATTCAGGGAAATTACCCATCATAAAACAAATTACTTTTGCTGAGAAAATAATTGAAAAAATAAAAGAGTAAAATAATGACAAATTTGCGAAGATTTGATAACGAAAAGTAAGAAGACAGATGGCATCCAGATAGATGAAGAAAACTT
Source organism: Nuphar pumila (assembly GCF_984573655.1). Taxonomy (NCBI): domain Eukaryota; kingdom Viridiplantae; phylum Streptophyta; class Magnoliopsida; order Nymphaeales; family Nymphaeaceae; genus Nuphar; species Nuphar pumila. The sequence goes on from NC_143256.1 coordinate 94,462,213, forward strand.
ACAACTTTATTGAAAAACTGAATTGTTCAAATGACAATGATTGAAATGAAATGGGATATCATCCCAATGCGAAAACAAAAGAATATAAATGAAAAGACAGCAGATGCCCTCAGTGTGTTCCTTTGACGAAAACAGTGCTCTTCTGTGATCTTTTGCCCATGAAACCCAATCCTGCTCTGCGAGGATGATGCTCAGGGATTACTGGCTCCAAATGACCATCTTTTTTCTTGCCCAAGCCTCTGAAGGGTTGATAATCATGTTTCAGCAACAAATCAAATCCCTTTTTTGCCTTTATAAATTGCGGGAACAGGGGATGATCTTTGAATGTGCTATAATCCAGTCGACCACCAATCTTGAAGAACTGTGGTCCATGCCACTGAACCCTGGCCACAGTATGTTCTGGAGATTCTGTTATTTGTAATATTTCTAGACTTGCTCAGAGGTTGACCTCATCAATTTCCCTCATGCTAAGGATTTCAGTAGTAAAGGAGGGTTTGGGGATCATGGGTTGTGTAAGTCTTTCTTCAGGATCTTCTCCTAGAATTGTTGTGATCATGTCACCCTTAGACCATTTGATGCATTGATGCAGAGTAGATGGCATTGCATTTGCATTATGGATCCATGTGCGACCTAGCAGCAGATTGTATGAAGGTGACATATTGACCACATGGAAAAGGACTGAATAAACTAAATAATTGAGGAAGATTTTTAGGAAGATCTTTTCTTTTGCGGTCTGCCCATGATTATCAAACCCGTAGACGGTAATTGGGTTCATGATGTATTCTTCTTCCTTGATGCTTAAAGCTTTAGCTGTTATTTCAGGGCATATATTGAGGTTGCTACCTCCATCAACCAGCACATGGGGGACAGTTATTCTCCTGGTTCGGATGACAATATACAGAGCATTGTTGTAAAAAGCGTGAGGCTTCAGGAGATCCTTATCTGAAAAAGTGATCAGAGCATTTGTCATGGCCTGGTTGACAATCTGAGCCATATCTTCGGGAGTAGTACTCAGCTTCACTTTGATTTTCCGCAGTAAGCCATTCAATACCTGTTGATGCTTGGATGAACCTGCGCTAAGTCTAGAATCGAGACATTAGATAGAGCAGTTACTGGTTTTGGTGCGGATGTCTCACTTTTCCTTGGGGCGGGCTTGATGAAGCTTTTGAGAAACCATGGCATTCTTCTGTCCACCTCAGGGGATGCCCCAACAAGCTTGGCAGATATCTTCATCTTGTCGAAGGCTGAGATAAGGTCCATCTTCTGAGCATTGGACTGAGCCTGCTGTAGCACGAGGACCCGATGTTGAACTTGCATATCTCTATTAGAGCATGGCCTGATATGCTCCTGCGGCTGAAAGGGTTGTTCAGAGATGACTGTCATAGAATGATGGAGAAATGGGTTTTTTAGAATTTTCATGTTTTCATCTTCGACACCTTCTACCAGCAGATTTTTGTCAATAAGATCCTGAACAATATTCTTGAGAACAAAGCAGTTCTCAGTGTTGTGCCCTACTGCTCTATGAAATTTGCATAATTGATCTTTGAACTTCCCCATGGGAACAAGGGGATCAGCTAATCTGGGTAATTTGACTATCTCCTTGGTCAACATATACTCGAGCACGGTCTTAAGTGATTGGTCCAGCGGAGTGAATTTTTTGTCATAGATCCACCCTTTATGCTTCACTTTTTCTCAGGATTTTGATCCTTGCTCTAATTGAAGTGGCTTACTGTATTGAGGAACTGACTTGCCTTTCTGATCATTCTTGTGGGGATTTAAACCCCGTGCACCATAGCAGAAGTCTCTGTTCTGCCCCTTGCGGTGATTTCAATTATTATTTCTGACGAAGTGGGTGAAATGAGCCTTCTTCTTCTGCTCATTATGGTTGTTATTCTTAGTAAATGCGTAGCCTTCATAGACTCTGTTCTCCATGCTCAACTCGAGTCATTCGGCTCGCTCTGTTAACTCGATGAATATTCTTGATGGTGCAGTAGAAATGACGCCTCTTAGAGGCTACGAAAAATTGCTCAGGATCAAAGACAAAGCATGCCCCTCTGATATGGGATCTTTCATCTTATTGCAGGCCGACCTCCATCAGTGAATGAAATCTCTGACCTTCTCATTTTCTTTCTGCTTAAGGCCATAGAGATGACTGAGAGTCGGATGTGCCTCAGCATTAAATAAAAATCTCTCAATGAAAAGATTCACCACTTTGTCAAACTCTTTTAGTTTGATGGGATTAACATGCGCTGAATACCACTTAGTTGCGGTTCCCTCCAGACTGCGAGGGAAACAAAGGAAAAGAGCCTGATTGTCTCGCTTGAATTTGGCACATTCAGTGAAGAACATGGCGAGATGTGCCTTGGGGTCGCCAGAACCATCAAATTTAATGAACTTCCTGTGGAGATTGTCAAGATTGTCATCCCCATCCAGATTGTCATAGAAGTCTTTGCTTGTGAAGACTTTCTTGTCCTTGTCGCGGGCCTGCAGATCTTTCATCATCTTAACCACATCCCTGAGTTATGATTGATCATAATCATTCACAGATTGTTCCTTGAATTTGTGGGCCGATCCCTACCCCTGAGTTGTCTTGCGGACTATCTATTGAGTCTCATACTCTTTATCAGTATCATCCATGGACTCTGATTCATCAGACATATCCTCATGCTGGATACGCTTCTTGGGTATCTTCACTTGCTTTCTGACTGTGCGACCCTTAGCCTTTTCCTTGGTTTCCTCTGAACTGGCCCATGTTTGCTCACTCATCATTTTCTTCATCATTTTTTTGAATAGGGCATACATTTGAGGATTGATGTCATCCTTGTTCTACTGACCCTGACTCCTGACTGATCGGAGAGTCCATCTCTTCTTCTGATGCGGTTGAGTACACTATACCCTCGACTGGTGCGGTTTTCTTTCCTGACCTTGTCTGAACCATTAATTTATCATGAACGCTCTCTGCAGGGCAAAACTGAGGATTAGGTCCTGAGAATGGTTTTGAATAGGAAGAAAATACTTGCTGAAAATTTGGCAGACAATTGGAAAAGATATCCCATTACTAGGGATTGAGTCATCGCTGGGGTTACGATAATTGCATTGCTATTTTTTGCAAAAATAACTAACAACTGAAAATATGCCTTGTTACCTAGGCAAGGTCGTCAAACCATGATAGAATGGAAAATTGAAGGAATTTTATTAAAGAAAACATGATTTAATAATAAACTTGACAGAGAGGAGGGGGACAAAAATTTTTCCACTACTCCTGATAATCATTGGACACCCAAGGACCCGGAAAAAGAGTCAGAGTAATAAAAGAATCCCAGTCATATCTGGCAGAATGGTATGCTCCAGACCATTGATCTTATGCAAGATCGAACTCTCGCATAATTCCTGATAGTAATCGAGCTTTTACATGCTTCTGTCTCTGAGAAAACTGTTTGACACATCCTTCTGGATGGTAGTAGGTGCAAAAGAATGGACCAAGTAGCTTGAACTACTTGCCATATGCATAAGTATATCTGGGAGGTGTCTTCTGATGATCAAAGTAGTCTCATACGACCTCTTCCTTCTAAAGGTTGTCGATCAAGAATTTATAACGTGCAACTGAAAGAAGCTTCTCACTATTGTATCTGAATGAACTGGCTTTGATTGGCACATGTCGGAGGAAGCAGGACTGTAAGGCATAAGTGCACCCTTCGACTAGAATTGACTCTTCGAGTGTGAAGCGGGTCAAACCTCGGTACAGAAAAGCGAGTGCGGCCATGGCTATCGAGAGGCGGTTGGTCTGTTGACTTCCCCACCTTCATAGGAGTTGAACTATTCTGACATCCACATAATTATGTCCATCTGGGAAGAAAGTAAGTCCTACAGTGCAGAGAACCATCACATGTTGAATTCTCTCTCGAGTTGTTCTGGATAACGAGCTAACTTCTGCGAATGTCCCGTACTGACGGTAGATCTCGAGCAAATCTACGTATTCATTTCCATCTGCTTCAATCAGTGGCCAAGATTTTCATCCTGTCATGCAGGCTAAAGCATCTTTGGGATCCAGACCCTTGACATTGATAAAAAACTGTTGCTCTAATGGATCTTCAGGCTGGCCGACTGGCTCGGGCAATCCCATAATCTCTGAAAAGTCATCAATCAACAGGGTCATCTCTCCCCATGGGAACCAAAAAGTACAAGTGTGCGGGTTCCACTGCTCTACTAGTGCATGGATCAGATTGTCGTTGACTGTCAACTTTCCCACTACGAATGTCAGCTTCAATCCACAATCGCTCAAATGGTCAAAAAACATACGGGAAAAAATCTTGTGCCATGAATAGTACCACCGGAGAATAAAGGATCCGGTGCTGAGAGTTCGATGCTCGGGAAGACTTTGTCGCACCTCATAGGAGATGTGGCCCTCAGGAAAGACAGAATCGAGCTGACTGGATGCCATCAGACTGGAAAACAAGGAAACTTGGAATGAGACTTGGGAAAATACAGGAATTTTTGGAAAATTGTAGGCAAGATAAAAATGAACCTGGAAATCCGAGATCTAGAGGAATGAAAGGATGAAAAATCACCTAGAGTTTTGAAGAAAAAGTAGATAATTTGAGAAAATCGTCTAGGCTTTTTGAGAAAAAGGAGATATTTCATAAAAGATGAAAAATGAGATATTTTGGAAAATCGCCCAGTATTTTTGGAAAAATTGGGGAAAATATGGGAAAATAAAGAGAAAATGATTATAATACATTCAGTCACATCTTGCACAAACAATTATGCGCATACAATATTCCCTAAGAAGCTTACTCTAAATGCATCAATTTTGAAATGGTCATAGGACCATAATTCTGACTCTAGGCTCAGATCATCTGTGTTCAACCATGCTATGCCTATATACTCGAGCTGAGACTCGATGTACATGGCATAAAGATTCATCTCCGGTTCTAGGCTTGTGTTTTCCCAACATACTTGAGCGTCTGCCGATATACATTGGACTATGGCCCTTGGTACGTGGCAAGGGGGCGTTAGCCCAAATAAGTGGCCCAGTTGTGAGGCTTTGTCCCGAACTATGGTTCTCGAAGAAAGCCCAACAACGTGAAGACCAGGTAGAGATAGGTGGGGTGGTTTTTTGAAAAATGATCACATGCAAGCAAACAGAGGGCTCTAAAACCTAAAGAGACCGAATTTTGAAAATTGTGAAGAAGCAAACATTGTTTACATACAACTCCTAAATTGAGGAGTGTTGTATTAGACCTAAGTCTATGTGAGCATGAATAATTCTCCTCAATTTGGTCCTACCAAACCATACCTAGTCTACATGCAATCCATGTCAGTTGGGTTCAAGTCTAGGCTCCTAGGTTCACATGATATCAGAAAGTAAAAGTTGACATTCCATAGAACAAGATTTTTGATAATTGAGCTAAGTCAAAGTACACAGTTGATCAGACGAAGACAAGTCCCATCACGATCGCCAAACTTGTTATCATCATAAAATTTTTCCCTCCCTCTGCGAGAGAGAGAGAAACAATTCTGCGAGTCAAACTCGACCAAAGTTTTGAAAATGGCTTTGAAAATTACGCGCCTCCATTTTTTAAACTTGCGAAAAAATTCTGTGGAATGGGATCCGCCTATCGGTACGAGGTTCGACCGTTCCTGGCGCCTTTACCCAGGGTAATCAAACCAATGATCAATTATGTGCTTTAACTTGACTCAAATATGTAAATCATGTTGTATTTTCCTAGAATGCACAGAGAATCAGGCATGTGCTATGAAATTTTGAAAAGATGTAATTTTGAGAAGTATGATGTTTGCTTGGAAAATTGAAATATGCTTGGAAAAGTGCTTGGAAAAGGGATTTTTTTGGAAAATCATTGAATTTCATTGGAAATCAGAATTTTGCATTAGAAAATGACTCTTGAAGGGAAAATTGATTCTCAGGAAAACTTGGACTTTGAGAAAATCGATTTTGAGATTTGGACTACTTTTCTGAGAAAATGGATTTGAGAATTCTGAGAAAAATCGATTCTTCCAGAGCCAGCCTCATTTGAATTTTAAATATAGCCTCTGAGGTGGCACCATTTGAGAAGACTCCTCCAATCATCTGACACTTGTCAAAAGCAGAACCATCCTCAACTGCCACATGTCCAGACCTCCCTGCATAAGAAAAAGTAGAAACAGCTCCCCTCTGAGGTGGCGCATTCTGCTTCTTTTGTTCCTGTTCTCTTGCCACATGGCAGTATGGAGCCACCCTGAGGTGGCGCCACATGTCAGCTTCTGCTCCCTCCAGAAAAAGCAGAAATTTGAATATTCAAACTCCTCTGAGGTGGCACCTTCTGAGCCCACTACCCTGTTCTTCTGACACGTGTCAAGAGCCACTCTAATGTGGCGCCACATGGCATGCTCCTACTGCTTATAGATTCAAATCTCAAACACCTTTTGAGGTGGCACCATTCCAGAGCCCCACTTGGCTTCATTTATTATTTATTTTATTTTTTTAATAAAGGTAGCCCTCTCAGGTGGCGCCATATGAGAAGCTTCAGAAAAGCTGAGTTTGAATTTCGAAAAAAACCCCAAGCAACCCCCTTTGAGGTGGCACCATTCGGGAGACTCCTGCAGAGAAAATCAAGCTACATTTTGAAAATTCCAAAAAAATCCTCTGCTGAGGTGTCTCACTCACAAAATTCTCATTTTTATTTTTTCAAAAATCAAAATGGCATGCCCTGAGATGGCGCCACATGGAGGGCTCAGATTAAGCTTCTTTGAATTTCAAAATTTTCCAAAAATTTCTATAAATACAAGGCCCCACGCCCAGCCTAAGGGAGCTCCCTTTGGATTTAACATTTTCACTCTGAGTGCCCTACTAAACGGTTTCAGAATTTTGGAATTCACGCCCCCTTTGGGCTCAGTTGAGAAGGTGCATTGAAGCCCTAACCTTGTTCGTATCAATTACAACTCAACCTAGGTGTGTGGATCAAATTTCGTGAACCCTTGGAGGCTCGGATCGAAGGACGAAAGAAGCCGTTGATAGCCATTCATTTTGGGAGTTCCAAAGCTGCAGAAGAACACAAGGTGCACCTCTATTCTAATTGGTTTTATCGAAATAATGCCTTTGTCTTGATTTCACTTTCGTTTTGAAGAAAGAGCTCATCTGAATGATGGATCGAGCTATTCTCATAAAGCGACATATATTAAAAGTAAAATTATGCTTTCTTGATGATTTTAACAATCATGCATTAATTAGATTTAGTTCATATTTCATTTCGTTGATTTAGTATATTTTAGGAATTAATTAGATTTTTTTTAGCCTTTGTTTCAATTCTGCTTCGTTTCTGTAATTTCCGGTTTTTGTCAGTCAGTCCACTCGTTATTTGATGTATTTATTCTTATTTAAAAATGCCAAAAAATCACAGTACGTGTACCTAGGTGTCCCTAGCAATCTGCCAAAAAATTGGAATGATTTGAATTTATTTACTGCAGTAAATGTTCGAAATGATAGGTCGGGTTTTCTTACCCGGGATACGTTTTAAAATTTTACTTCCGACTTGTAAAATTGAGATCTCTCTCATATAAGGTCCAATTTTCGATCCAAAAAATGTCCTAAACTTGGGATGATATCTAGTATTTAATCGGATTTTATCAGAACTTTCTGAATTTTGTTGATGTCTGACAAAAATCCGAAAGTTCGGGACACGTGTCAGAGCCTGATTTGGGTCTCTGAGATTTTGGATCGACTTAAGGCGATGGGTTCTCTTTGGGTATTGCTCCAAATCCAAATCAGTAAAAAGTGAATGTGATTTTTGGGATATCCCTTGTTTGAATCGTAAAGATTATGATTTTTAGAACAGTTTTGATATCTGTTTCGGATTTTTTTTGTCAGTCTCTTGTTTTATCAACTTTGTCTATTCTGTCGATTTAGGCACGTAATATCATATTTTTATCTCTGTTTTAGTTGATCAAATTTCGAAATCATAAACATGAAAGTTGTTTTTGTGTGCGGCTTTAGATCCTCTGTTAAATATCAGAAATTTTCATGGTCGTATGCTATTTTTAATGCAATTTTACATCAGAACAGAGTGATTTTACCTCTGTCAGAACCAAATCCCTATTTCTGAACTCACCTTAGTTCAAATCCCAAGGATGTAAAAGAAAAAATTGCTTATTTTTATGTCATTTATCAGTCTGCAAAATATCAGATGTTTCTATGGTGTAATTCTCATATTACTGCATTAAGTGTTGCATTTGGTTCGGGTCCGTAGGCGAAATTCGCCCTTTTTAGGATTTTCTTTAAATTTTAGCATCTAAACCATGTTATTTCGTGAGTTTTAGCATTCTAGGCTATTTATCAGAATAGGTAGATGCTCCATACCGAATTTGACAGCATTTGGAATTCGTTTGATGCTCAGTTTAGCCATATCATCAAAACAGGGCCCCGCAGGACCCGGATCCAAGCGAAAAACAAGCGAAATTCATTATTTTGGATGAATTGCAAAATGTCAAATTCTGATTTTATAATCCTAAGGTGTTTAGCAGCATGTCATCATACCTCATATTGCATTTCATCATCATTTGGTTTAATTCGAATTTCAAAATCTCAATTTTACCAAAATTTCCTTAAAAAAAAAACCCTGATTTTAAAGGTGTAACTTTAATATTAGGGGTATTTTGGTCATTTTTGTTACGACAATGAAGCCATACATGATACTTCAAGTACAAGGTTTTGATGATGAGCAAGTGGAATCAACTGCATTTCAGCTAAGGCTATGAAGAAATTGAAGAATTCGATGAAGAATCTTTGAAGACTAGTGTGCAAATGTTTAATTCATTAAAAGTCTTAGATTCTTGTAAGAGCCTTACTTAGAGTGCATATTTAGGTTTCATTTCACCTTAAAAGTCTTTAGAAAAACTTTTCTAAAAGAAACCCTCTTGAAAATCTTTTTAGAAAACTCTTTTCTTAATTTTTCATGTTTATTAGTCGACCAACAGACTTACCAATCGACTAATCCTTTCGCGCCATATTTTCTAAAAAGTCGTTCTTGTCAAATTATTCGACCGAAGGTTTTATCAATCGACTGGACAGAATGTCTGTTTTCTGGAAAATTAGCAGCAGTCGACTAATGGTTTTATTAGTCGACTGGACAGAACATGTGTTTTCTAAAAATTCAGCAGCAGTCGACTAATGCTTTTATCAGTCGACCGAAAAGAATGTTTGTTTTTCTGAAGATTTTAGCAGCAGTCGACTAAAAGGTTTTTCAGTCTACTGATGATATTATCAGTCAACTAACTTTTCTCAAGTCGACTAAGTTTCAAAAGTTTAGATTTTCAAATAGCTCGATTAACAGATCAATCGACCGACGATAACTGTCAGTCTACTAATAACTAACTATTAGTCGACTAACTGATGTTTCAGTCGACTAATTTTGTCGTTTTCCTGAAACTTCAAAAAGGCATGTCTTTTCATTTTTCAAACGTTTTGATTGTTCAAAATGGACAGTTTTGACACCCTTTCATACCCTCAACGTATGGAAAACTTTAACTATAAATATGAGTGCATTTTACACTCAAAATAACAAGAATTCAATTGATTTGAATCATTTACTTATTGCTTTTCACTCCTATTCAGTCAAGTATTTGTTTTCTCACTCACTTGATATTTTCACTTCAGTTTTTCACTCAAATCACTTTGAGAGATAGTGAATTCGTGAGTAGAGTATTACAACAACCTCAAAAGTCAATTGCATCTCATTCGCATTCAAAAGAAAGGGCTCATAGGTTGTATTGTAAGTTGTTATTTCTTTTCTGTAAAAAGGACTCCTTGGTGTAAAGGAGTTGTTTTCTTTTAGTAGGGTTGTTACTGAAAGTGGGACCGGTTTTGGTCTGTGTGATCTTGTAGTTAACAAGGTTGATAGTGGAAATCTCAAGCGGGTTTTGCTTGGGGACTGGATGTAGGTCGGGATAGACCGAACCAGGATAAAATCTTGTGTTCTTTGTGTGTTTGCTTTTCGATTTGCAAAATCCTTCAATATTCCGCAGATTATTTTTAAAAGCACTATTCACCCCCCCTTTAGTGATCGTTGCCTCGATCCTAGTGCACTTTCATTTGGTATCAGAGCATAGGTTAGCTATTACTTTGATTTGACCATCATCTAGCATGGCAACTACAACATCTCTGCACAAAGAAGGAAGCTGCTCTGTTCGTCCTCCTCTCTTCGACGGAACAAACTATGGATACTGGAAAGTAAGAATGACAATATTCTTGCAATCCATGGATCTCGAAATCTGGAGAGTTGTTTCAGAAAAGTACCAAACTCCATCAACTGATTTCAGCCAATGGACCGATGATGAAAAGAAGACCTCTTCACTGAATGCCAAAGCCATGAATGCATTGTACTGTGCCGTTGACAAGGTGGAGTTCAATCGCATCTCTCAATGCTCTACAGCAAAAGAAATCTGGCATACTCTTCTTGTGACTCACGAAGGTACGTCAAAGGTAAAAGAATCTAAAATTGCTTCTTTAGTTCATAAATTCGAATTGTTCAAAATGAAGCAAAATGAATCTATATCGGACATGGTAACTAGAATGATCGATATAACTAACACTTTGAAATCCCTTGGAAAAGAATATTCACAAGTGGATTTAGTCAGAAAGATTCTAAGGTGTTTAACTCCTGAATGGGAGAGAAAACCACTGCTATTGAAGAAGAAAATGATCTCAATACTCTCTCTCTTGAAGATTTAGTTGGTAACCTTATGGCATATGAGGTCCAACTTCAAGACAGACAAGAAGAAGAGCCCAAAAAGAAGTCTCTTGCTTTTAAAGTTACTTCTGATTCAGAAAATTCAGAAGAAGATGAAGATGAAGATATTGCTTTCATCACAAGGCAATTCAGAAGATTCATCAAAAAGGGAAGATTTCAAAGAAAGGTAAAGAAAGCAGATTCTTCTAATCCCAATGAAGTCAAGTGCTTTAACTGCAAAAAGGTAGGACATATCAAGAAAGATTATCATCTTCTCAAAATCAAGCCCAAGGAACAATTCAAGAAGAAAAAGGCATTTCAAGCATGTTGGGATGATAGTGACTCCTCTTTCGATGAAGAAACAAATGAAGAAGTCGCCAACATGTGCTTTGTAGCACAAGAAGATTCGGTAAGTCAAATTGACTATGATGATTTGTTAGAAGCATTCAATGATTTATATGCTAAATTTAAGAGTCTAAGTTCTAAAAATAAAGAGTTAAAAACTGAAAATTTAACTCTTGGCTCTCAAAATAAAGTGTTACTTCAAGAGATAGAAGATCTCAAGAAGGAAAATTCTTGTCAAGCATTTGAGATAAAATAAATTGGAGTAAGAACCAATCTCTTACAAAATGAAATATTTAGTCTTAAAGAAAAATCAAATGATCTTCTTTCCATAGTGACCAAATTCACAAATGGTCAAAAGAATCTAGAAAAACTTCTTGGTTCTCAAAGATGCTCGGTTAATAAAACCGGATTGGGATATAGCTTCTTTGATACTCAAAATAGACCAAACTATGTGGTGAAAAATCAAAGACGTTATTCTCAACCTTTTGTTCATAGAACTAAACTTTCTAGTTCTAATAAAAATGCATCTAATCATGGAAACTATAATGCTTATTATTCCAGACATGATTATCCTAGACATGATTATTCTAGACATGATAAATCCTTTTATAGAAAAAATATTTATTATCAAAGGAAACCAAAATCCAAATGGATATGGGTTCCTAAGACTAACTCTCATGGACCCGAAAATAGAGAGGGGTCAAATGCTCAGTTTTCTAATTTTGTTGTAGGTACACAACATAAGGAGCAAATGGATATTGGGCAGCGGTTGTTCCAAACATATGACTGGAAGGCTAGAGTTATTTTCCACCCTCCAAAATAAGGATGGAGGAACCGTCACCTTTGGTGACAATAACAAGGGAAAAGTAATAGGTATTGGTAATATTGGTAATCCAAAGGTTTTCATGTTTCTTTTGAAAATGATTCATGCTTAATTTCTGATTTTCAATCTAAAAAGATCATTTTTAAAGGTAAAAGAAGGAACAATGTGTATGAACTATATCTAGATGAATTACCCACTTTTAATGAAAAATGTCTTATTGTTTCAAATAAAATTCAATGGTTATGGCACAAGAGACTTGGACATGTTAACTTTAAAATTATTTCAAAGTTATCCAAGAATGATCTTGTAAGAGGCCTACCTAGAATACCATATAAGAGAGATCACTTATGTGATGCTTGCCAAAAGGGTAAACAAATCAAGAGTTCTTTTAAAGCAAAAGATATAGTTTCAACAAAACGTCCTCTTGAACTTTTACATTTAGATCTATTTGGATCATCTAGAATTCAAAGTTTGAATGGTAGCAAGTATGCTTTTGTTATAGTAGATGATTATTCTCGGTTTACATGGGTAATTTTTCTAAAAAGCAAAAATGATGCTTTTTCGGAATTTTCTAAACTTTGTAGAAGAATTACAAATGAAAAAGCTACATCTATTATTAAAATTCGTAGTGATCATAGTGGTGAATTTGAAAATGAATCTTTTCTTAAGTTTTGTGATTTACATGGTATATCTCACAACTTTGCTTTTCTTAGAGTGGCTCCTCAAAATTGAGTTGTTGAAAGAAAGAATAGAACTTTGCAAGAATGTGCTAGAACCATGCTTCAAGATAAAAATTTACCAAAATACTTTTGGGCTGAAGCAATTAATACAGCATGTTATGTTCTAAACCGTGTTCTTATTCGACCAATTTTACATAAAACATGTTTTGAATTGTATTATGATCGTATACCAAAGATCTCATATTTCAAACTATTTGGTAGTAAATGTTTCTTGTTAAATACCAAAGATAATCTTGATAAGTTTGATTCAAAATCAGATGAATCAATATTTCTTGGATATTCTTCTAGAAGTAAAGCTTATCGTATTTTCAATAAAAGAACATCTTGTATTGAAGAATCTTTACATGTTGCATTTGATGAGAATTGTGAGCAGGTTATACCTCTAAGCGAAGGAGAAGAAGTAATACTTCAAGAAGAACCCTTGATAGAGAATACTTCTCAAGAAAATATTCCTCTTCAACCGGTTTGGAAAGAAGTTCCTAATCATCCACATGAACAAGTTATTGGTGAAATAAAGAGTGGTGTTCAAACTAGAAGGCAATTAGAAAAATATATTGCAAATGTTGCTTTCATATCTAAATTAGAACCAAAGAATATCAATGAGGCTTGTGATGATGAATTTTGGCTTTTGGCCATGTCTGAAGAACTTAACCAATTTACTAGGAATGATGTTTGGGATCTAGTTGATAGACCAAAGGATTATCCAGTAATTGGAACAAGATGGGTCTTCCGAAATAAGCTGGACGAAAATGGTGAAGTCATTCGTAACAAAGCAAGGCTAGTAGCACAAGGCTATAATAAAGAAGAAGGCATAGATTTTGATGAAACCTATGCACCAGTGGCTTGATTAGAGTCAATTCGAATGATGCTTGCTTTTGCTAGTTATATGAACTTCAAGTTATATCAAATTGATGTTAAGAGTGCATTTTTAGATGGACACATCAATGAAGAAGTTTATATAGAGCAACCTCCAGGCTTTGAAAATGAGAAATATCCAGAAAAAGTCTACAAATTGAAAAGAGCTTTGTATGGACTCAAACAAGCACCAAGAGCGTGGTATGAAAGACTACGAAATTTTCTAGAACAATCTGGTGTTTCCATTGGTCGGGTAGACTCCACTTTATTTATTAAACATCTTAATTCAGATATTCTTATTGTGCAAATTTATGTTGATGACATAATATTTGGTTCTACTAATGATTCTCTTTGTAAAGAATTTGCTAAAGCTATGCAAGAAGAGTTTGAAATAAGTTTGATGGGCGAATTAAACTACTTCCTTGGACTTCAAATAAAGCAAACTGAAGAAGAAATCTTTATCAATCAGGCTAAGTATACAAAAGAACTTTTCAAGAGATTTGGGATGGACTCAACGAAATCAAGAAGGAATCCTATGAGTACAACTACTTCTCTTGATAAAGATGAAAATGATAAAAGTGTAGATACTAAGCTCTACATAGGTATGATCGGATCTCTATTATACTTAACTGCTAGTCGACCTGATATTATGTTTAGTGTATGTATGTGTGCAAGATTTCAAGCTAATCCAAAGGAATCTCATTTAACTGCCGTAAAACAAATTCTTCGTTATTTGAAAGATACTTCAGATTTCGGTTTGTTTTACCCAAAATCATCTTCCTTTGATTTAGTTTCATATAGTGATGCAGATTTTGCAGGAAGTAAATCTGATCGTAAGAGTACTAGTGGAACTTGTCATTTCTTAGGAGATTCCTTAGTCTCTTGGTTTAGTAAAAAGCAAAATTCAGTGTCACTCTCAACAACTGAAGCACAATATATAGCGGCTAGTTTAGCATGTTCACAAGTACTATGGATGAAACAGACCTTAAAAGATTTTGGTTTGAATTACTCCACAACAACTATTTATTGTGATAACACTAGTGCTATAAATCTTTCGAAAAATCCTATTCAGCACTCAAGAACTAAGCATATTGAAGTTAGACATCATTTTTTAAGAGATCATGTGTTAAAAGGAGATATTTCGCTAAATTTTATTTCCACTAAAGAACAACATGCCGATATCTTCACTAAACCTCTTAAAAATGAAGATTTTATAAGAATTAGGAGAGAACTAGGTATTTGCTCGTTTTTAGATTTGTAAAAATGTTGTTTTTTTAACAAAATCTCAAAATCGCACTATATTAGTCGACCGATAAAATTTTAGTCGATTGATGTTTTAGAATTTTTAGAATGAATCGTACCATATTAGTCGACCGATATATTTCTAGTCGACTGATGATATTTTTAGAATGAGTCACACATTTTTAGTCGACCGATAAAGTTTTAGTCGACTAAAATTTTTTTAAAAAAATTTAAATGAAGGGACCCGATACCCCTTGGATTTTTTTACCCGTTCTTTTTAAAATAGGCATTGTTTCACTTCGTTTTCATACCTTTTCGTTTTTCTTAAAAACGAAACCATTAAAACAAAAACCCTCTTTCTCTTTTGCCTCTCTCTCTCTTCCGAAAAACCCTCAGAGTGCCATTCGATCCCATCGTCGCCGGGATTTTCTTGCCGTGACAGGGAGACGCCGGAATCTTCTGGCCGTGATCTTGAAACGCCAGAATCCTCTTGCAGTAACTAACGCATCTTCAAAACATGTCGGAACTCTCTTGCCGTGACAGTGTATTGCCGGAATCCTCTTGTGGCCGACTTCACACTCGCTGTCAGCCACCGCATCGTCCTTCGTTTCTGAACGCCGAACAGCATTTTCCCCTTGCCGGACGTCATTTGTTTGCAAAACGAACTTTCGAAGAGAAAATAAGCTTTCGTCAAAACTTCCTAACATTAGGCTTCTCTTATGGAAAGGGACCGGTAATGGTGAGGTCGGTGAATTGGTCATGAAGGAACGATTCCATCACACTCTCTCCGAAAAGAGGGTCCTTCATGATGAAATTGCCTAGTATGAAATTGAGTTTACAAGGAAAGCGAACTTCTGTCGAAGTTCTCCCTGAACTAACGGTTCCTTGTGTGAAATTGGATTTTTTTTTTGCAAACGGTCCACAAAGACATGAGTCCCTTCAAACTCTCCCTAAACAAGGGGCTAAGTGAACAAAGGATAGCATGCGAAAAGAACGAGCTCCCTCAAACTCTCCCTGTAAAAAGTGTCTCTTGCAAGAGAAAATGACTGAAATTTGTATTGAGTGACCAAAAGGTTGAAATTGGAATTTGAAAATTGGGGATTGAAAATTTGGAAATTGGAATTTTGAATTTAGAAATTGGAAATTGGAAATTGGAAATTGAAAATTGAAAATTGATTGATCCGAAGGTCAAAATTGGAAATTGGAAATTGGAAACTGGAAATTGGAAATTGGAAATTGGAAATTGGAAATTGGAAATTGGAAATTGGAAATTGGAAATTGGAAATTGGAAATTAGAAATTGAAAATTGATTGATCCGAAGGTCAAAATTGGAAATTGGAAATTGGAAATTGGAAATTGGAAATTGGAAATTGGAAATTGGAAATTGGTTGACCCACAAGTCGAAATTGAGAAATTGGAAATTGATTGACCCGAAGGTCAAAATTAGAAATTTGGAAATTGATTGAACCGAAAGTCGAAATTGGAAATTGGAGTGACCCGAAGGTTGAAATTGGTAATTGGATGGCCCGAGGGCCGACATTGGTGATTGGATGGCCCAAGGGCCGAAATTGGTAATTGAAATTTGAATTTTGATGAATGATCAAAATGAAGACTGAACTCTTGAAAGACATGATGGAACCCAGATTGGCTAAACTATCAGCTACTTGATTGAAATCTCTCTTGATATGGAAATGTTGAAATTTTTCGAAATTGCTGGCAAGAGCTGAGACGATTTTTTGATAGGAAAGTAATTTATGGTCCTTCACTCACCATTCGGCTAGGACTTGATTGACGACGAGCAAAGAGTCGTCATAGGTATGCACTCTCCTGACATTGAAGTCTTGTAGAATTTTCAGACCTTGTATCAAAGCTTCATACTCGGCAATATTGTGAGTGCATTGAAAATCCAGTTTGAGAGAAAAGGGGATCATTTCCTTCTCAGGTGTGATTAGCAAAATCCCGATTCTTATACCTGCCATATTCTTGGAACTATCGAAGAATAAATTCCAAACTGGAGATTGCTGAATATTGCAGATCCGCTCATCGGGGAAATCATCATCGGCCTTAACATCATCTGCTAATGGAAAGTCTGCTAATTGGTCTGCAATTGCTTGGCCTTTAATAGATTGCTGAGAGACATACTCCAAATCATATTGCATCAATAGGACTTGTCATTTGGCAATCCGTCCACTGAGAAAAGGTTGCTCTAGGATATACTTGAGAAGGTTTAGCTTTGATAAAATCTTGACTTCATATGCCAACAAATAATGTCGCAACTTCTAACACATCCATACCAGAGCTAGACATGTATTCTCTATCCGAGAATAGTTCTTCTCATAATCAATGAAGGTAATGCTCACATAGTAAATGGCATGTTCTATCAAGCTGCCTTATTCATATTGTGGCAAGAATCCGCCGCAAGCAACTTGGTTAACTGAGATATATAGCAAAAGGGGTTTCCCCAATTCTGGCACTTTTAAGACAGAAGGATTGAGCAGATACTTCTTGATATGCTCAAATGATTGTTGTCACTCTGGTTCTTATTCGAACTTTACTCCTTTTCTGAGCAAATGATTAAAAGGCTCACATCTCATAGCCAAATTGGATATGAATCGCCGGATTGATTGCATGCGTCCCTGAAAGCTGTGTAATTCTTTGAGATTTGTTGGGGGTGACATGTCAATGATGGCCTTTGCCTTAGCGGGATCCACTTCTATCCCCTTTTTGCTAACCAAAAGGCCTAACAACTTGCTGAATTCAACTCCAAAAACACATTTTTGAGGATTGAGTCTTAGCTTGTAAAGAATGAGCCGCTTAAAGACTTGATCGAGAGCTTTGATGTGATCTTCTTCCACTTTGGATTTCACCAGAATATCATCAACATATGCATCCATGATTTTGTGCATTTGATCATGGAAAATGATGGCCATAGCACACTGATAAGTTGCTCCAGCATTCTTGAGCCCAAATGGCATGACTCTATAACAAAAAGTGCCCCAAGAAGTAGTGAAAGATGTCTTGGACTAGTCACGAGCGGCCAACTTGATTTCATTGTATCCAGAATATCCGTCCATAAAAGAGAACATGGCATGACCCGTCGTGTTGTCGATCAAAAGATCAATATTGGGAAGTGGATAATCGTCTTTGGGAGTTGCTTTGTTGAGATCTTTGAAGTCGATGCAGATTCGAACTTTGTCATTCTTTTTTAGAACAACGACAATATTTGCTAGCCAGTCTGGATAATCAATGGTTTGAATAAACCTTGCTTTGAGTAAGTCTTTAAGTCCTTCCTTAACTTGTTGTTCCACTCGAGGATCCATCTTTCTTAACTTCTGCTTAACTGGCCTGACATCCGGTTAAAGAACGAGGTGATGCTCAACCAATTTGGTATCCAGACCCGGCATGCCTTCATAAGTCCATGCAAACACTTCTTCATGTTGTTTGAGAAAATTAGTGACCCTTTCTTTCTCTTCCAGGCTCAAACTGCTGTCGATCTTGAGAATTTTGGGATTATCTTCTAATCCAATATTGATGTCCTCAGTCGGATCTTGAACTAAGGTTGATGGCTCATCTTGTTTCTAAATTGATGCAAACTCAAGTAATTCTTGAAGAGCTGAATTGAATTCAATGGACTCTTCTGACTGTTTTGCAGCCTGACTGCATTCTGCTCGTATTCTGACCTGATGAATCACTATTGGCTTCAAAAAGGTATTTGGATTAAGAACAAGCTTCTTGATTGATCGAGAAGTCATTCTGAAAAATGAAGAATAAATTGTATTCAGGGAAATTGCCCATCATAAAACAAATTACTTTTGCTGAGAAAATAATTGAAAAAATAAAAGAGTAAAATAATGACAAAGTTGCGAAGATTTGATAACGAGAAGTAAGAAGACAGATGGCATCCAGATAGATGAAGAAAACTTACAACTTTATTGAAAAACTGAATTGTTCAAATGACAATGATTGAAATGAAATGGGATATCATCCCAATGCGAAAACAAAAGAATATAAATGAAAAGACAGCAGATGCCCTCAGTGTGTTCCTTTGACGAAAACAGTGCTCTTCTGTGATCTTTTGCCCATGAAACCCAATCCTGCTCTGCGAGGATGATGCTCAGGGATTACTGGCTCCAAATGACCATCTTTTTTCTTGCCCAAGCCTCTGAAGGGTTGATAATCATGTTTCAGCAACAAATCAAATCCCTTTTTTGCCTTTATAAATTGCGGGAACAGGGGATGATCTTTGAATGTGCTATAATCCAGTCGACCACCAATCTTGAAGAACTGTGGTCCATGCCACTGAACCCTGGCCACAGTATGTTCTGGAGATTCTGTTATTTGTAATATTTCTAGACTTGCTCAGAGGTTGACCTCATCAATTTCCCTCATGCTAAGGATTTCAGTAGTAAAGGAGGGTTTGGGGATCATGGGTTGTGTAAGTCTTTCTTCAGGATCTTCTCCTAGAATTGTTGTGATCATGTCACCCTTAGACCATTTGATGCATTGATGCAGAGTAGATGGCATTGCATTTGCATTATGGATCCATGTGCGACCTAGCAGCAGATTGTATGAAGGTGACATATTGACCACATGGAAAAGGACTGAATAAACTAAATAATTGAGGAAGATTTTTAGGAAGATCTTTTCTTTTGCGGTCTGCCCATGATTATCAAACCCGTAGACGGTAATTGGGTTCAGGATGTATTCTTCTTCCTTGATGCTTAAAGCTTTAGCTGTTATTTCAGGGCATATATTGAGGTTGCTACCTCCATCAACCAGCACATGGGGGACAGTTATTCTCCTGGTTCGGATGACAATATACAGAGCATTGTTGTAAAAAGCGTGAGGCTTCAGGAGATCCTTATCTGAAAAAGTGATCAGAGCATTTGTCATGGCCTGGTTGACAATCTGAGCCATATCTTCGGGAGTAGTACTCAGCTTCACTTTGATTTTCCGCAGTAAGCCATTCAATACCTGTTGATGCTTGGATGAACCTGCGCTAAGTCTAGAATCGAGACATTAGATAGAGCAGTTACTGGTTTTGGTGCGGATGTCTCACTTTTCCTTGGGGCGGGCTTGATGAAGCTTTTGAGAAACCATGGCATTCTTCTGGCCACCTCAGGGGATGCCCCAACAAGCTTGGCAGATATCTTCATCTTGTCGAAGGCTGAGATAAGGTCCATCTTCTGAGCATTGGACTGAGCCTGCTGTAGCACGAGGACCCGATGTTGAACTTGCATATCTCTATTAGAGCATGGCCTGATATGCTCCTGCGGCTGAAAGGGTTGTTCAAAGATGACTGTCATAGAATGATGGAGAAATGGGTTTTTTAGAATTTTCATGTTTTCATCTTCGACACCTTCTACCAGCAGATTTTTGTCAATAAGATCCTGAACAATATTCTTGAGAACAAAGCAGTTCTCAGTGTTGTGCCCTACTGCTCTATGAAATTTGCAGAATTGATCTTTGAACTTCCCCATGGGAACAAGGGGATCAGCTAATCTGGGTAATTTGACTATCTCCTTGGTCAACATATACTCGAGCACGGTCTTAAGTGATTGGTCCAGCGGAGTGAATTTTTTGTCATAGATCCACCCTTTATGCTTCACTTTTTCTCAGGATTTTGATCCTTGCTCTAATTGAAGTGGCTTACTGTATTGAGGAACTGACTTGCCTTTCTGATCATTCTTGTGGGGATTTAAACCCCGTGCACCATAGCAGAAGTCTCTGTTCTGCCCCTTGCGGTGATTTCAATTATTATTTCTGACGAAGTGGGTGAAATGAGCCTTCTTCTTCTGCTCATTATGGTTGTTATTCTTAGTAAATGCGTAGCCTTCATAGACTCTGTTCTCCATGCTCAACTCGAGTCATTCGGCTCGCTCTGTTAACTCGATGAATATTCTTGATGGTGCAGTAGAAATGACGCCTCTTAGAGGCTACGAAAAATTGCTCAGGATCAAAGACAAAGCATGCCCCTCTGATATGGGATCTTTCATCTTATTGCAGGCCGACCTCCATCAG
Source organism: Nuphar pumila (assembly GCF_984573655.1). NCBI lineage: Eukaryota > Viridiplantae > Streptophyta > Magnoliopsida > Nymphaeales > Nymphaeaceae > Nuphar > Nuphar pumila. Next base: position 94,482,960 of record NC_143256.1, read on the forward strand.
TGAATGAAATCTCTGACCTTCTCATTTTCTTTCTGCTTAAGGCCATAGAGATGACTGAGAGTCGGATGTGCCTCAGCATTAAATAAAAATCTCTCAATGAAAAGATTCACCACTTTGTCAAACTCTTTTAGTTTGATGGGATTAACATGCTCTGAATACCACTTAGTTGCGGTTCCCTCCAGACTGCGAGGGAAACAAAGGAAAAGAGCCTGATTGTCTCGCTTGAATTTGGCACATTCAGTGAAGAACATGGCGAGATGTGCCTTGGGGTCGCCAGAACCATCAAATTTAATGAACTTCCTGTGGAGATTGTCAAGATTGTCATCCCCATCCAGATTGTCATAGAAGTCTTTGCTTGTGAAGACTTTCTTGTCCTTGTCGCGGGCCTGCAGATCTTTCATCATCTTAACCACATCCCTGAGTTATGATTGATCATAATCATTCACAGATTGTTCCTTGAATTTGTGGGCCGATCCCTACCCCTGAGTTGTCTTGCGGACTATCTACTGAGTCTCATACTCTTTATCAGTATCATCCATGGACTCTGATTCATCAGACATATCCTCATGCTGGATACGCTTCTTGGGTATCTTCACTTGCTTTCTGACTGTGTGACCCTTAGCCTTTTCCTTGGTTTCCTCTGAACTGGCCCATGTTTGCTCACTCATCATTTTCTTCATCATTTTTTTGAATAGGGCATACATTTGAGGATTGATGTCATCCTTGTTCTACTGACCCTGACTCCTGACTGATCGGAGAGTCCATCTCTTCTTCTGATGCGGTTGAGTACACTATACCCTCGACTGGTGCGGTTTTCTTTCCTGACCTTGTCTGAACCATTAATTTATCACGAACGCTCTCTGCAGGGCAAAACTGAGGATTAGGTCCTGAGAATGGTTTTGAATAGGAAGAAAATACTTGCTGAAAATTTGGCAGACAATTGGAAAAGATATCCCATTACTTGGGATTGAGTCATCGCTGGGGTTACGATAATTGCATTGCTATTTTTTGCAAAAATAACTAACAACTGAAAATATGCCTTGTTACCTAGGCAAGGTCGTCAAACCATGATAGAATGGAAAATTGAAGGAATTTTATTAAAGAAAACATGATTTAATAATAAACTTGACAGAGAGGAGGGGGACAAAAAATTTTCCACTACTCCTGATAATCATTGGACACCCAAGGACCCGGAAAAAGAGTCAGAGTAATAAAAGAATCCCAGTCATATCTGGCAGAATGGTATGCTCCAGACCATTGATCTTATGCAAGATCGAACTCTGGCATAATTCCTGATAGTAATCGAGCTTTTACATGCTTCTGTCTCTGAGAAAACTGTTTGACACATCCTTCTGGATGGTAGTAGGTGTAGAAGAATGGACCAAGTAGCTTGAACTACTTGCCATATGCATAAGTATATCTGGGAGGTGTCTTCTGATGATCAAAGTAGTCTCATACGACCTCTTCCTTCTAAAGGTTGTCGATCAAGAATTTATAACGTGCAACTGAAAGAAGCTTCTCACTATTGTATCTGAATGAACTGGCTTTGATTGGCACATGTCGGAGGAAGCAGGACTGTAAGGCATAAGTGCACCCTTCGACTAGAATTGACTCTTCGAGTGTGAAGCGGGTCAAACCTCGGTACAGAAAAGCGAGTGCGGCCATGGCTATCGAGAGGCGGCTGGTCTGTTGACTTCCCCACCTTCATAGGAGTTGAACTATTCTGACATCCACATAATTATGTCCATTTGGGAAGAAAGTAAGTCCTACAGTGCAGAGAACCATCGCATGTTGAATTCTCTCTCGAGTTGTTCTGGATAACGAGCTAACTTCTGCGAATGTCCCGTACTGACGGTAGATCTCGAGCAAATCTACGTATTCATTTCCATCTGCTTCAATCAGTGGCCAAGATTTTCATCCTGTCATGCAGGCTAAAGCATCTTTGGGATCCAGACCCTTGACATTGATAAAAAACTGTTGCTCTAATGGATCTTCAGGCTGGCCGACTGGCTCGGGCAATCCCATAATCTCTGAAAAGTCATCAATCAACAGGGTCATCTCTCCCCATGGGAACCAAAAAGTACAAGTGTGCGGGTTCCACTGCTCTACTAGTGCATGGATCAGATTGTCGTTGACTGTCAACTTTCCCACTACGAATGTCAGCTTCAATCCACAATCGCTCAAATGGTCAAAAAACATACGGGAAAAAATCTTGTGCCATGAATAGTACCACCGGGGAATAAAGGATCCGGTGCTGAGAGTTCGATGCTCGGGAAGACTTTGTCGCACCTCATAGGAGATGTGGCCCTCAAGAAAGACAGAATCGAGCTGACTGGATGCCATCAGACTGGAAAACAAGGAAAGTTGGAATGAGACTTGGGAAAATACAGGAATTTTTGGAAAATTGTAGGCAAGATAAAAATGAACCTGGAAATCCGAGATCTAGAGGAATGAAAGGATGAAAAATCACCTAGAGTTTTGAAGAAAAAGTAGATAATTTGAGAAAATCGTCTAGGCTTTTTGAGAAAAAGGAGATATTTCATAAAAGATGAAAAATGAGATATTTTGGAAAATCGCCCAGTATTTTTGGAAAAATTGGGGAAAATATGGGAAAATAAAGAGAAAATGATTATAATACATTCAGTCAGATCTTGCACAAACAATTATGCGCATACAATATTCCCTAAGAAGCTTACTCTAAATGCATCAATTTTGAAATGGTTATAGGACCATAATTCTGACTCTAGGCTCAGATCATCTGTGTTCAACCATGCTATGCCTATATACTCGAGCTGAGACTCGATGTACATGGCATAAAGATTCATCTCTGGTTCTAGGCTTGTGTTTTCCCAACATACTTGAGCGTCTGCCGATATACGTTGGACTATGGCCCTTGGTACGTGGCAGGGGGGCGTTAGCCCAAATAAGTGGCCCAGTTGTGAGGCTTTGTCCCGAACTATGGTTCTCGAAGAAAGCCCAACAACGTGAAGACCAGGTAGAGATAGGTGGGGTGGTTTTTTGAAAAATGATCACATGCAAGCAAACAGAGGGCTCTAAAACCTAAAGAGACCGAATTTTGAAAATTGTGAAGAAGCAAACATTGTTTACATACAACTCCTAAATTGAGGAGTGTTGTATTAGACCTAAGTCTATGTGAGCATGAATAACTCTCCTCAATTTGGTCCTACCAAACCATACCTAGTTTACATGCAATCCATGTCAGTTGGGTTCAAGTCTAGGCTCCTAGGTTCACATGATATCAGAAAGTAAAAGTTGACATTCCATAGAACAAGATTTTTGATAATTGAGCTAAGTCAAAGTACACAGTTGATCAGACGAAGACAAGTCCCATCACGATCGCCAAACTTGTTATCATCATAAAATTTTTCCCTCCCTCTGCGAGAGAGAGAGAAACAATTCTGCGAGTCAAACTTGACCAAAGTTTTGAAAATGGCTTTGAAAATTACGCGCCTCCATTTTTTAAACTTGCAAAAAAATTCTGTGGAATGGGATCCGCCTATCGGTAAGAGGTTCGACCGTTCCTGGCGCCTTTACCCGGGGTAATCAAACCAATGATCAATTATGTGCTTTAACTTGACTCAAATATGTAAATCATGTTGTATTTTCCTAGAATGCACAGAGAATCAGGCATGTGCTATGAAATTTTGAAAAGATGTAATTTTGAGAAGTATGATGTTTGCTTGGAAAATTGAAATATGCTTGGAAAAGTGCTTGGAAAAGGGATTTTTTTGGAAAATCATTGAATTTCATTGGAAATCAGAATTTTGCATTAGAAAATGACTCTTGAAGGGAAAATTGATTCTCAAGAAAACTTGGACTTCGAGAAAATCGATTTTGAGATTTGGACTACTTTTCTGAGAAAATGGATTTGAGAATTCTGAGAAAAATCGATTTTATAAGTAATTCAAGGATTTTGAGAAAATCAATTTCTGGAAAACTTAGGATTTTGAAGTTTGAGAAAGTTGAAACATTGGAAAATCATGATTTGAACTTGGAAAATACTTTGAAATGTCATTTAAAAACTCAGAGTTCTGAGAAAATCAAACCTTGAAAAAGACAGAAAATTCTGAGAAAATCAATCTGTCTGAATTGAAATTGGGAAATGAGTTTGAAAACGATGCAAATTGAATGAATGAATATGAATTTGAAAGATAACTCTTTGAGGAATTGGGAAAATCCTTTTGAAATTTTGAGAAATGCAGTGCATTTTTTAAGTTAGCCTAAGAGTGTAGGTTGAATGTGGCTAATACTGACTATGGCCATAATATGAATTTCACCAAGTTTGTCAACTCCCTAAGAGCTTGTGCACGTGCCATTTGTGTCAACCATAGTGAATTTGGAAAAATCTGCATGAATGATACATCAGATATTGAAATTTGCATAATTAAACTACATGCAATGTAGTCCTATTCTAAGCAGAAAATGTAAATCTTATTCCAAATATTACAATTTTGATATTACATTGAATTGAATAAAGTAAATAAATGAAAGTCTTCTTCTTGAATATTCCTGCAAAACTAGAAAACATGTTAGCACAGAAATGTAGGTTTATCTGGATTTATCCAAAATTATTGGAAATTGTCGGATATTATTCAAATATAAACCCAATTCATACCTCCCTGATATAAACATAAATGATGAAATTGGATTGAAAATACAAAATTGATATTCGGAAATTCAAAATTGGGGTCAAAATGACCAAAATACCCCTGATAACACGACTATGGCCTTGAAAAGGGTTTTTCAGAAAGATATTTTATAAAAATAGGATTTTGAAATACAAATGAAAATAAATCAAACAAAATATGATATGATGTGGTTGAAAATGTGAAAATCAAAGTTTGGAAATTCAAAATTGAGGTCAAATGACCAAAATGCCCCTGATAGCAAGACTATGGCCTTGAAATCAGGGTTTTCTGAAATAATTTTTGTAAAAATACAAACTTTGAACTTCCAATGAATGCAAATGATGTGAAAATCAACTATAATATGATGTAAGATGATGATAAACATATTTAAAACCCTAAAAATGCAAAGATATCATAAAACACTAAATTTTGCATGTTTTTTGCCTAAGTTTCGCCTTTGATTTTAAAAATGAACTAACACAAAAAGCAAATGAGCTTGGAATTAGCTCAAATTTGGCATGGACACCTAGACTAACCCTAAAAACATAATGGAACTTGAAAATCTATTTTTTGACATTTTTTTTATCAAAATTAATTAAAAATCCTAAAAAACAAGATGTTTGCCTAAAATTCTAAATCTAATCTAATGAAAACTTAATTTTGGGTACTAAACTACCATAAAAATTCTCCAAATTTTATGGGGTGATAAAGGACAGTTAGGAAAAGATTTTTTCCTTTTACAGATTTTGGTTTTGACCTATGGTCGGAGCTTGACAACTCTGGCAAATCGGATCAGAATCCGGCGACTCTGGAACTTAAGGCAGACTGATAGGTTTTCACAAAAATTCGAGGAAAAATGGTAAACTGAGACCAAAACCTCTGAAATTTTAGGAGAATGACTCACACTCACAGAGGAACAGTTCTTTTTTTGACAGTTTTTGCATTGGACCTACGGATTGGATGGACACAGAGGTTTATCAGACCTCTAATTCTGATAAAATCTAACTAACAGGGAATTCAATAGTGAATTTGTAAAATCTGGAAAAATAGGAATACGAACTCTAAAAATTTTGTAATTCTGGGAAATGGTAAAGGCGTTCATGAGGAATAACTCCTCTTTTGATGGTTTTGGCATTGGACCCAAGGATTGGGGTACCACGGAGGATTAGGGTTGGTCTAGACCCTGACAAAGATATCACCATATTTTCACTGGGGGCTGGAAAATCTGATTTTTGATAGAGAATAAATCATTGTAAAAAAGTCCATAAAAATACTGAACTAGATTCTACCAGAGATCTACAGTATTTTTTGTAGAAGTATTCGGATCTCCCATGAGGGAGATCTCAGGTCCTCAAGTCTGCTAAAATGAAATTTGGCATTTCCAGAGGGTTCAAAACTCGATTTAGGGTTTGATTTATTAAGAAGTTTTGAAACCTAAATGGATCTAAGTTTTTGACAAGACATCACAGAAAATATGATGTAGCTAACATGAATTTTTTAGGACTTGTGAACGAAAATATATACATGAATTAACAGTTGGATTTTGCATAAAATCAATGCCTAGATTAAATACTAACAAAACAACATTAAATGTTTACGAAATGACTAAACTATTCTAAATGCATATTAAGAATAAAAGATGCATGAATATGAAAATAAAACAGGAATCAACAGGAGGGGAATGATTCATTTTGATATGGCTCTCAAAAATAAAAGATTCGATCCAACTGGTGGATGAATCCTATAATCCATGTAGCCTTAATGAATAAATTGAATGTTTTATCTTATTTTCTTAATTTAAAATCAAGAAAGAGGCATTTATGTGACTGTAAATCAACTATTGATTTGATCCCATAACACTTATACAAAAAATGAAGCCTAAGTCTCAAGTCCATGGGCAACAAAGGTGGGCATCATGAGGCTTTATAAAGAAAAATGAAAGGCATGAAGTAAAGGAATGATCAAACTCACCTTGGATTGGTGGAAAGGGAAGTCTTGCTGCAATGTATGGATACTTAAGAAAATCAAGGAGGGCTGGACCTTGCTGCTACAAAGGAGAACAAGATCTTGTTGGGCCCGAAAATCTTTGAAGCTTGATGAAGGTTCCTATAGAGGTGGCTGCATGGCTTGATGATGCAACTGGATAGTGTTGGAAGTAAAGAGGTTGGAAGGGATGCCGACTGGAGGGAAGCCACCTGCTGGAGTGTTGTGGAGACCGCTGGAGTGTTGTGAAGACCGGTTGTGCTGCAGCTTGATGAAGGAGGTAGACATGTTGAAGGTTGAAGGAGAGGCGCTAATAGGAGGGCTTGCTATTGCTGGGATTCAAGGTGGCTGGAACCAAAAGGGAACCGAGGGAGAGGGGAGAGAGAGAGAGAGAGAAGGAGCTCCAAGGTCTGAGAGAATGAGAGCCAAAGGAGCTAGGCATGAGATGTTGGGGATTTGGAAAGGTTCACACCTTATGGTGGGGGCTGGACCTAAGAGGGAAAGGGGGAAATGGAGGGAAAAGAAGAAGGAAAGAAAGGGAAAAGAAGAAAGGAAAGAGAGAAGAAAAGGGAAAAGGAAAGAAAGAAGAAAGAGAAAGAAGAAAGAAGAGGGAAAGGAGAAAGAATGTAAGGGGGCTGGTCGACCAAGGGGGAGAGGAAAGAAAGAAGGAGAAGAAAAGGGAAGAAGGAAAGAAAAGAAGAAAGAAGAAGAAAAGAAGAAAGGAAAGAAAAAGAGGAGGGAAAAGGAGAAGGGAAAGAAAGAGAAGAGGAAGAAAAGGAAAGGAAGAGAGGGGGAGAGGGAGTTGACCCCTCTTGTGGGTCCCACCTCTCCTTGGTGGAATGAAAATAAAAATAAAATAAAAAGAAATAAAAGAAATGGAAAAAAAAAGATTTTTATATTTATTTTTTTGCTTTCTAAAAACTTGAAGTATGGCATCATCTTGGGAGTGAGTCCATATTTGATTTTAAAATTCATTTTGAAAGCCATAGGGGTAAAATGGTCTCTTAGAAAAATTTTGGACGAAATGAATTATTTTTGACAGTTTTTGAAACAAGATCAAAATTTGAAGTTTCGCACCTCGTTGCGAAGCAAATCCAGTTTAGAATTTGAAAAACCAAGTTTGAAAAGAATCCAGATCATTTTCTCGGGAAAATATTTCCAAATTTAGAATCTTGGGGGTAAAAATGTCAATTTTGGAAACTCAGGGTTTAAAACTGATTTTTGAAAACTTTAAAACTAAAATCTGGATTGAAATTTTCAAAATTGGAGTTCTGGATCCCGAAAATGAAATGAAATGTGAGGAGATGTTATGAAATGCTGAAAAATGATGAGAAATGATTTGAAATGTCATGCGAAATACTAACCTTAAATCAAGAAATTTGGATATTAAACCTTGATTGACAGTTGTACTAGTTCAAAAAGTGATAATTTTGACAGAAATTGGCAAAATGGTTCAAGAAATGATTTTTGTCTCTGCCGGGCTAGAGTGACACTGAAAATTAGGGTTTGAACTGATTTAAACTGAAATGAACTAGATTGAGTTGGGTTTTAGGGTTTCAGAACTCAACTGGACTGACAAGACACTGACTCAACTGAACTCCTAGACTGAACTGTCAAGAAAAACTACCATTTTTAGAGAAATGGTCACTGGAGTGAAATGAATTACCGACCAGAGCTGGGTTTGAGCTAGAACAAAGATCAGTAATATTGAGATGAACTAAAATTGAAGCTCGAACACTAGCTCAACTGACTGGACTTAGCTCAATTTCAGCTAAATCAGCTGAAATGGGCTCCTAAACACTTGGAAATGGTTTTGAACTGAAACTGGAGCACTTGACCTCCTGGTGAGCTCAAACTAGACTCAAGAGAATACGACTGACCAGGAATTACTGACTCAAAGACAATTGGCTTGGATTTGAGTGAGAAATGAGCTCATTTATGAAGAAATGATCTCATTTTGGCAAGAAAGGTCAGAAATGAACATGATCTGCTCACTGTGAGCTCAGGTGAGCTTGAAATGACTAACATTCTAACTGTTCTGAGCTTATAGATGAGCTTGGTCGACTCTGACTGACCAGGGGTCTGGGATGACCTAGGGGTAAAATGGTAATTTTTCTAATGAAAGTGGGTAAAATGGTAGTTTTCTGACACAAACTTGGGATTGGACTCCTACACTGACCTACCAGTGTTGGCACTGCACGAGGGAGGTTGTTTGGGAATGGATGAGAAAAATTTGGGGTGTTTACACCAAGTCAATCTTCAACTCTCAAGAACCGTTTCTTCACAATATTTTTGAATTTATTTCAAAATCACTTGGATAAAACCCAAAATTTCTAAAATTATTCTTCAAAGCATACATCTTTGCATTTATATTGCACAAGCATGATTCTTTGTGAATTCTAGACTTAGAACAAATCCTTAGACAATATTTAGGCAAAGCAAAAAGCATAAGTTCAATCCTTGGTTTGATTACCCTTGGTAAAGGCGTCAGAAACCGTCGAACCTCGTACCGACGAGCGAATTCCGTCTCTCCATTCTTTCCCGCAAATATTTTAAAATGAAGGTGAGTAATTTTAAAACATTTTTTAAAAAATTAAGGTCAAGTGAGACCTTTGCAAAAGAGTTCCTCTCTCTTCTTTTGTTTCTCCTCTCTCTTCTTTTCTATCTTTTATTCCGCTTCAAAAAGGGAATAGAGGTTAGAAAAGAAAAGAGAAGGAAAAAGAGGAATAAAAGAGGGAAATTTTTGCAATGATCACAGAAGTGGCGACCGTGATGGGACACGTCTTCGCCCGGTCGAATTTGTGCCTTTGCTTTGCTTCAATATTTTTCAATTCTTTATTCTACAAATGTCGGTTTCATTTGCATGCAAACCTTAGGAGCCTAGACTCTGTCCGAGTTGACATAATGCATATAGGATTTAGGTATGCAGACCACATCAATCCTATCGAACTATGAGAGTTCGATAAAGTGGTGAACTTGTTTATTGAGCGCTTCATGTTCAACATCGAGGCCTCGCCCACTCTCAATCACTTATACAACCTTAAGCAGAATGAGAATGAGAAAGCTGGAGAATTCATCCACAGGTGGAGAAGCACCTGTAACAAAATGAAAATCTCCATTCCAGAGAAACACGCATTGCAAATAATCCTTAACAATGTTTCTCAACCTCTGAGGAGTCTCATCTCCATTTCTCTAGCAAAATTCTTCATCAAGCTAATCGAGCAAGTAGAATGGCTAGAGATAGGGATGGAAAATGGCCTTTACGAGCGTTTCACTCTTGTTCGAGGTTACTCCGAGAAAAAGAAAAAGGCACATTTTACTTACTCTGCTGACATCTCAGGCAGCAGCAGCGGTACAAACAGCAAGAAAGGCCAGAAAAACAGCAACAAGAGCTCAGGAAGTTCTAAAACTGAGAGAACAAATTTTGTAGCCCAGAAAGGAAAGTTTGTCAAGCCTCAACCTGCTCAACCAGTGCCCCAGACCGAGGTAAAACTACAAGTGAAACCGAAATACGATGGCTGGAGTTATGACAGACAGTTACTGCTCTAGAACAATCCCGTGAAGATATTTTGGAATATATGCGTTCGAAAGTTATGGTCAAACTCGCTAAAGTTGTTAATCCTCCTATTATCATGGGCAAGATGAAGGAAAAATTCGGCAAGTTTCACTGAACCGTAGGACATGACACAGAAAACTGTTTTGTCCTCAAAAACATCATCCAAGATTGTATCGACAAGAATTTGTTGATCGAGGATAAGGACGAAGAGCAACCTGAGATCTTGTCCAAGCCATTTCCAAAACAATCAGTATCTGTCATTTCTGAATAAACATCTTTCCCCCAAGGCAGTATTCGACCATGCTCCAGCCAAGACATTCAGGATCAACATCAGGTCCTAGTTTTGCACCAAGCTCAGGCCTCCACCAAGAGGGTGGATATTATTTCAATTCTCAGCAAGACGAAACCAATAAGTGAACCAGCGAGAGCATCAACAAAAGTTGCCAGGCAGATTCCCAGATTCCTGAAGTGTTTTATCAAGTCCGCTTCAAAGAAGGGTGAGACATCTGAGTCATTTCAGAGGCCGATCACAGCTCTTTCAAATATTTCCATCCTGGAGTTGGCACATGCTTCTCCTGAGCATCCGCAAGTTCTTGATGACCTGCTAAGAAAGATCAAAGTCAAGTCGAACACAACTCCGCAGAACATGGCCCAGATTGTTAACCAAGCCATGACAAATGCACCAATAACCTTCTTAGATAAGGATTTGCCAAAGCCTCATACATTCAATAACAATGTTCTCTATATAGTGGTACGAACCAGGGGCATGACTGTCCCACATGTGCTCGTAGATAGAGGCAGTAGCCTCAACATTTGTTCAGAAATGACTTTGGGCCTAAAGGAAAAAGAATATGTCCCAGATCCGATTACGATCTACGACTTTGACAATCATAGGCAGACAACCAAAGGAAAGATCTTCCTTAAAAAATTTATCAACTACTCAGTGCATACTGTATTGTTCCATGTGGTTAATGTGCCGCCCACGTACAATCTCCTGTTAGGGCACACGTGGATCCATAATGCCAATGTTGTTCCCTTCACCCTTCATCAATACATAAAATGGTCGAAGGGAGGCATGATTACCACAGTTCTGGGAGAAGATCCAGAAGAGAGGCTCCCGCAGCCCATGATTCCTCGACCGACTTTCACTGCTGACATCCCAAGCATTCGAGAAGTTGATGAAATCAATCTAAGTGATACTATGGATATGATGAAGCTGAAAGAAGTCTAGCCTATAGAGAATGCTACGGCAGTGGTCCAATGGCAAGGACCTCATTTCTTCAAGCAAGGAGGGCGCCTCAATTGCACTTCTCTCAAGGATCATCCATTGTTCCCTCAGTTTTCAAAGACCAAGAAGGGATTCGATCTATTGATGAAGCATGGCTATCAGCCCTTCAGGGGCCTTGGTAAGAATGAGGACGGCATCCTGGAGCCTATCACTCTCATTTGGCACATCACTGGTACAGGATTGGGCTTCACTGGTTAGGCATCCGGCAGGGGCACTACCTTCATCAAAGGAACAGAATGAGGAATATAATGCCATTGTTTTCTGTTTTCTTTTCCTTGTCATCTTGTAGGGACAACACAGTCACAGTTCTCCTTTCCTTTTGAAAAAATTATGTAAATATCAGGCTGCTATTTTCAACATCACTCTATCAATGAAATTTTGATCTTTTCTTCACATCTTGGCATATTTCATTCTTTGCTCATATTTTGTCTATGTCATTATTCTTTGTTTCTGTATAAAAGGCCATTTTGAATTTCTCATTTTCCTCAAAAACCTTTTCTTTACATTTTTCAGGATCACCAAAATCATGGCTCCTAAACTACTCAAAAGGCTCATTATCAATCCCAATTTTCCTTAAAATAAATCCAAACCGGCCAGAATCTGCAAGATAAAGGCAGACGTAGAGATCAGCAAGGTGGCAGAGTAGAGTAAAGAGCCAGAGTTTGACTCAGCGATTCAAGAGTTGCCAGAATTTGCCAGTATTCAGAAGCAGGATGAACCATCACCTTTGGTTCAGGATACGACAGAGGATGTCAACATTGGTTCAGAAGATGACCCGAAAATCCTCAAAATTGGCTCCAGTCTGAATTCAGATGAGAAGGAAAGGATCATCCATTTCCTCAAGCAACATCAAGTGGTATTTGCTTGGACCTAAGAGGATATGCCAGGTTTGGATCCCAAACTGGTAGAGGATCGTCTTGTTTTAAAACCAGACTTCAAGCCAATGAAGCAGAAACTAAGAAAAATGGATTCCTAAGTGGCACCGCAAGTTAAAAAAGGACTTGAGGATTTGTTAAAGGCAGGATTCATCCAGACTATTGATTATCCAGACTAGTTGACAAACATCGTAACAGTTCCCCAAAAGAATGGCAAAGTCTGGATTTGCATTGATTTTAGGGATCTCAATAAGGTCACCCCAAAAGATGATTATCCACTCCCCAATATAGATCTTTCGATCGACAGCACGGTGGGTCACGCCATGTTTTTCTTCATGGATGGATATTCAAGCTACAATCAGATCAAACTGGCCGCTCGTGACCAGTCAAAAACTTCTTTTACCACACCTTGGGGTACATTTTGCTACACAGTTATGCCGTTTAGACTTAAGAATGCTGGAGCAACCAATTAGAGAGCAATGGCTGTTATTTTTCATTATCAAATGCACAAGAACATGGATGCCTATGTGGATGACATCCTGGTCTAATCAAAGAAAGGGGAGGATCATCTTGATGCTCTCGGCCAAGTCTTTGAAAGACTCATCCTGTACAAGTTGAGGCTCAATCCGCAGAAATGCATTTTCGGAGTAGAGTCAAACTACTTGGCTTTATGATCAACAAGAAAAGAATAGAGGTGGATCCTGCCAAGGTAAAGGCTATCATTGATATGCCACCTCCCACGAATCTCAGAGAGCTGAGGAGCCTTCAAGAGTGCATTCAGTCGATTCGGCGCTTCATCTCTAATTTGGCCATGAGATGCGAGCCTTTCAATCACTTATTGAGAAAATAAGTAAAATTTAAATGGAGATCAGAATGTCAGTTTTCATTTTAGCGCATCAAGCAGTATCTCCTCAATCCACCCGTTCTGAAGCCACTAGAATTGGGAAAATTACTTCTCTTGTACATTTTCGTCAATCAAAATGCTTGTGGTGGATTTCTTGTACAGTATGAGGAAGGCAGTCGAATAAAATATGTCTGGCATAGGGATCGAAATCTTATTGATCACTCTAAAAAGGAGATGATCCCTTATTCTCTCAAACTTAGCTTCTAATGTACTCACAACATGGTCGAGTATGAAGCTCTGATACAAGGCCTCAAGATTCTGCAAGACTTCAAAGTCAAGAGAGTACATGCCTTCGGTGATTCATTGCTTGTTGTTAGTCAAGTTAATGTTGAGTGGCAAGTCAAAGATTCAAAATTGATCCCTTATCAGAAGATTGCCTTAGCTCTCATAGGCAACTTTGAAGAATTTCAACTTAACCATATCAGGAGAGAATACAATCATATAGTTGATGGTTTGGCCTGTCTCGGCTCCATCTTGTCATTAAAAGATTGTGAATCCTATCGTTCCTTCGAAATTGGAAAACTTGATCAACCTGCCTTCATTTCGGCTGAGCAAGTGAACCAAGTCACTCGTAGAGAATCCTTGGTACCAAGACATCAAAGATTTTATGGAAACTAGTGAATTCCCACCGGAGATGCCAAGAAGGGAGCAAAGTGCGATTCAGCGCATGTCCGCTCGCTATTTTATCCTTGCCAATACTCTCTACCGCCGTGGGTTCAATCTTGAGTACGCTAGATGCTTAGACAAGAATGAGGCCATGGAAGTTGTCTAAGAGGCGCACGAGGGGATTTGTGGTGGCCATGTCGGTTACCAAACTCTCGTCAAACAGATCATTCGGGCAGGATATTACTGGAAAACCATGCAGTAGGACTGACATCGATTTATGAAGAAGTGTGTCAAATTCCAAATGCACGCACCTTTCATTCATGCGTCGGTTGCATACTTGCAGTCTGTGGTTTCTCCTTGACCTTTTTTGATGTGGGCATTCGATGTCGTAGGTCTGATCACTCCTTCTGCTTCTAATGGCCACAAATATTTTCTTGCAACTATAGAATACTTTACCAAATGGGCCAAGGTTGTAACTCTACAGTCAGTAGAAGGCCGACATGTGGTTTCTTTTATTCATAAGAACATTCTTTGTCGTTTCGGCATACCACATGATATTGTGTCTGACAATGGAAGCCATTTCAAGAACGTGAAGATGAAGATCTTCTGCTTGAAGTTCAGGATTCATCATCACTTCTCGGCTCCCTACTATCCTCAAGAGAACGGTCAGGCAGAGGCCACTAACAAGATTTTGATCTGTATTTTGGAAAGAACAGTGGAGACAGGCCGTGATTGGCACGAGAAGATGCACGATGCACTTTGAGCATAGCGAACAACCATTCAGACCCCAACCAATGCTACTCCTGCGGAGCTTGTTTACAGGACCGAGGTAGTTCTACCTCTCCACATTTAAAAGCCCGCATTCAAGTTTTTGTCGCTTATAGAACTCTCGCTCGATCAGTATCAGCAGCAGAGGTTGGTACAGCTTGACCTATTGGATGAAAAAAGACTCAAGGCAGCAGAGCATGCTCAAGCTTATCGTCAAAGGATAGCTCGACATTATGCCAAATCTGTCATTGAGAGAAAATTTCAAGTTAATGATCTCGTGCTCAGATTGACAGCTCATCTCAAGCATCGCCCATGGGGTAAGTGGTCACCCAATTAGAAAGGTCCTTATGTGGTTAAGGAAGCATTACCCCGCAATTCATATCGTCTGATCAACGCAGATGGGGTAGAACCGTCAAATCCTATCAATGCTTTGCATCTGAAGAAGTTTTATACTGGAGATGTTCATTCTAGCCTTTGTATTCTTCAAAGAGCCTTTTCAATAACAATGATCTTTTGTCATTTTATTATTATTCTCCATAATACTGGGGCATCTCATTTTATATATATATATATATATATATATATATTTGCCTTCTCTTCAAGGTGTGTAGGCAGGATCAGACAAACTCTCTTTTCTCAATTTTATCGATTTTTCATTAATTTTTTTCTCAATCTTTATTAGTTTTTTCAATTTTAATTTATCTTTATCAATTTTTATAAATTTTTCATCAATTTTATCAATTTTTATCATCCATTTTATTAATTTTTGTCAATCTTTATTCAATTCTCCCCTTTTAGGTTAAGGGATAAACCTAAACCTCGTCCCCCGAGGTAGTTCTCTTTCATGTTAAGGGATAAACCTGAACCTCATCATACGAGGTCCTTCCCCCTTCAGGATAAAGGATAATCCTGAAACCCCAGCAATCATTGCCGCTGCGATTTTTGAATGTCTTAAGAATGCCGAACTCCTTTTCAACTCTCAGTTGGAAAATTCAGTGCTCGTACTGGTACATTTTCAAAATCCAGTGCTCGTACTAGTATATTTTCAAAATCTAGTGCTCGTACTGGTGCATTTTCAAAATCCAGTGCTCGTACTGGTACATTTTCAAAAATCTAGTGCTCGTACTAGTGTGCTTTCAAAATCTAGTGCTCATACTGGTGCATTTTCAAAATTCAATGCTCGTACTGGTATATTTTCAAAATCCAGTGCTCGTACTGGTATTTCTAGCGCTCGTGCAAGTGTTTGGCTGACTGATCAGTTGGCTCCCCAGGTTCAGTCTTTGCACTAACCATTCATCACAATCAAAGCTCTAATTCTCAATTCCAAACCTTCGGGTTACCATTCTCTCAAAAATCAATCATCTTCTCTTGCGAAGGACCCTCTTTCAGAGAGAGTTCGAGGAAGCTTGTTCCTTTCGCATGCATTCATTTTTATAGTTTGCAAGAACCCTTTTTCCATGGAGAGTTTGAAGGGACTCGTTTCTTTGCAAACTGTTTGCAAAACAACAATCCAATTTGTACACAAAAGAACCATTTTTCCAGGGAGAGCTTCGACAGAAGCTCATTTCTTTTTGTGACCCCTAATTTCTTATTTTGGCCACTCCCTTCACAGAGGACCCTCTTCTAAGGAGAGGGTCATGGACTCGTTCCTCTGTGATACTTTTTCAACCTTATTTTCAACCGCCTTTCCATAAGAGAAGCCTAGAGATAGGGAGTTTTGACAAAAAAATTATTTCTCTTCGAAAGTTTCATTTTGCAAACACTTTCTCTTCAGGGAAGAGAGAAGTATATCCTATTTCCCATTCAGGTAAGGGCCAAGCCTGAGTCTCTCTTTTTGGGGCAAAAGAGAGGAGAATTTTGTCATAGATGTGTCGATTCGATATCAAGCAATTACTTTTATCAAAGATTTCTAGGACATTTTGCCAATTTGTCACAAAAACAATGGTTGATATCTAAATTTTATTGCACAAAATCTTCCCTCAAGCTACTTTCAGTATTATTTCCAAAAGGACAAGACTTTTGCGAAGAAAGAAGAAAATTCAAGTTTTTCTGTTGGTCAACCAAAAGGATGAAGAAAAATCTTTGATATGATTAGTAAAGGAAAATCCAATGATGTTGAAAAGTCATAAGTGAACCAATATTGATCATAGCTATGACACATTCTTAAAGACCATTTTTCTGGCAGTAAGGCAGTGAAAATATCATGAGCGATAAAAAGAATTCACTTGATCCATATCTCCTCAGTCATTTAAGCTGCAATCAAATATCTACAAAAGGGACCTCTCAATCATCGTCAAGTTGAAGACTGGTGGATAAGTTAGATCCCCGAGGCCAAAGAAGATTTGGATCGTCTCCGAGATGAAGGAGTTTATGATGGATCCTTCTAGGGAAAGTTCAGATCACCGCCAAGTTGAAAGCGGATACGACGAACCTCCCAACAAACCCTAAAAGATATTTGATTTATGCTATCATCATAAGATTCTCAACCCAAGAAACAATATCATCAGTATAATTCCCGAAAAAGAAGGATCAGAACATCTCCAAGTTGAACGAGTTTGTGACGTACTCTTCCCAAAAAAGAAGGAAGGTCAAGACATCTCCAAAATGAAGGATGATATAAAGAAAAAAAAACTTCTCTCTGAAACCCAAGAAAGCTCAATATCTCATAAGAGTGTGTGATCATCGCAAAATTTTTCCTCTCGTAATGTTCTCTCTCTTCCTTCTCTTTTTCCTTTCCGACCTTTATTTCCTCCTTTTTGAAGGGAGAAAATAAGAGACACAAAAGAAGAGAGAAGAGAAAAGAAAAGAAAAGAAGAGAAGATGAACTCTTTTGCGGGGTCTCACGTGACCTTAATTTTGAAAGTATTTTAAGGAAATAACTCGCCTTCATTTTTGAAATATTTGCGGGAAAACTTAGAGACGGGATCCGCTCGTCGGTACGAGGTTTGACCGTTCCTGGCGCCTTTACTAGGGGTAATCAAACCAAGGGTCGAATTCATGCCTTTTGCTTTGCTAAGAAATTATCTAAGAATTTATCCTAAATCTAAATGCACAAAGAATCATGCTTGTGCAATGCAAAGATGTATGCTCTCTTTTAAAAGATGTTTTTTGAAATTTTCCAAGTGTTTCTGAGATGAATCTGATGATAGAATGAAGAAATGGTTTCTAACTTAGAACTTAAGATTAAAGTTCTAAGTTTTTGAAATAATCAGAGCTTGGGAAAATAAATCTGGGTTTTGAAGAGAATGATTTTGAATTTGAGATAAAAGGAAAAGAAAGGAAATTTCAAACTCATAAATGGACTTTGAATTTAGAATTTAGAATTTGGATGAATGTTTGAAAATTGAATTGAATTTTGGCTTTGAAGTTTTGAAATCAAAAGGAAATTTAGGAAATATAAATAGATTTGGAAAAGATGGGATTGATTTGAAAGTTAGGATGAAATGGAATTGGATTTAAAGATTGGAATTGGAAATAGAAATTGATTTTGAAATCTGGAATTTCAAGATGGAATTTGAATCCAAAGTCTGGATTCCCAAATAGAGTTGAGATTTAAAATTGAATTCTGGATTTAGAATCCGAAATTGGATCTGAAATCTGAAGTTGGGTTCTGAATTTTAAATAGAATTGGATCCAAGATTTGGGATCCAAAGTGGAATTGAATTCTGGATTCTAGAATGGATTTGGATCTGAAGTCTGAGATTCAAAGTAGAAGTTGGATTCTGGATCCTAAAATAGAATGAGATCTGAAGTCCGAGATCCAAAATGAAGTTGGATTCTGGATCCTATAATGGAATTGGATCTGAAGTCTGAGATCCAAAAGTAGAATTGGATTCTGGATCCTAGAATGGCATTGGATCTGAAGTCTGAGATCCAAGAGTGGATTGAATTCTGGATCCTAGAATGGATTTTGGATCTAAAGTCTGAGATCCAAAATAGAATTGGAATCTGGATCCTAAAATGGATTTTAGATCTGAAATCTGAGATCCATCATAGATCTGGGTTCTGAATCCTAAATGAAATTTTGGATCTGTAATCTGAGATCCAATGTAGAATTGAGATGTAGATCCTAAATGGATTTTGGATCTTAAGCCTGAGATCCAAAGTGGAGATTGATACTTAGAAATCTAGATCCAAGTTGAGATTTAAGATCTAACTTTGATTTTTGGAGTTTTCAAAATTGATTTTGAGAATGGATTTCAAAGTCAAATTTGGACTTTGAATTTGAAACTTGAATTGGAATTTTTAGAAAATGAATCAAAGTTAAATTGAATTTTGAATTTGATTTCAAAGTCAAAGTTTGAACTTTGAAAATGAGATAGAATTGATAAATAGAAATTGAAGAAGGGATATTCACAATCACTCGGATTTTGAAAAAGGAATTTTTGAAAATATGATGCAATTATATCCTAAATGATGAAATGAATTTAAAGAATTTGAATTTGGTTTTTGAAAAGTTATTTCATTCTTTAAATGAATTAAAAATGAGGTTGAAGACATAATACATCCCTAACTATGGTCATTGAATGTATTATGTAATAACTACATTTAAATTCAAGTGAAGAATAAAATACATTTTGGTGCTTTTATAGAATTTAAAATGAAATTAACTCTCAATATACCTTGACTATGGCCATTGGTATATATATTGAATTAATTTTAGATTAAATTCTAATAAAAGAGGAAAATATTTAAAGAAAATATGATGGTTTTTGAAAAAGATCCAGTGGGGATCCAGTGTTATTTTGTAAAAGATAAAAATACTAAGTTTTGTCCACATCCTGACTATGGCCATTGATGTGGATCATCAACTTAGGATCAATTACCTCTTACAAAATGGTGCACGTGCCATTCGTGTTTCACCATTGTGAGAATTTTAAGAAAAAAAGGCAAAATGCATGAAAATAAGTAGTTCATGATGTTTACCATGCTCATTCATTCTATCTAAAACAGGAATGTAAATTCTCACTCAAGATCTAACTATTACAACATTGAAAATATAAATCCAGAAAATGACTTTTCCCGCATATTCCCTACAAAACAACTGGTTAGTATGAAAAGGAGAAGAAAAATTTATGCATACCATATGGGTGTGAATAGTAAAAGAATGCCTACATGCCGAGGCATTTGAGAACTGAAAGTGTGGAAACATGATATATATATATACCTATATACATATGTGCACATGAATGCATATATACGTATATATCTATATATACAGGAGGAATGGTATGGCAAACAAGTTGCATGGTGGCAGATGAAGAAGCCATAACAGATATGTGGGTACAACAGGATGCTGTGAAAGTGACCAAGCCATATACTGAAACTGGGGTAAACATGCTGACAGTTGGACATGATATAGGTAGTGTATGAGCATAGGGGAGGGAAAGAGCCATCAATGTGTTAGACAAGTTGTAACAGTTGATGATGCATTAATTACGCATAAATATAATATATTTTTATTACATAAATGCATCATTTATAGATTTAGAACCCACACTTAGCTGCATATAGATGTCATTGAGCTACGGTTCGAATTTCGTTCGAATCGAATTTAAAACGAGAGAGATATCGCATTTTTAGTGAAACGGGTCAGACCTTGAAGTGAAGCGGGTCAGAAGTGTATCCAAACGCCCATTTTGGGCCTTGGATCTGGGGAAAAATACACCAAATCCAACCCTAATCTAGATCCAAACCTATTTTGAATTTTATTTACTAAAACCCCCTCAGAAAAGGCGCTTAGGAATAAAGTTTTTTTAATCCTTCTTTGGGAAATTGTGAAAAATGAGGATGTAGCTATAAAAAGGGCACAAAACCCTAGAAAAATTTTGTCTTAGCCTTAAGAAAACACGCCTCTCTCCAGCCTGATTCTCGTTCCTTCATACTCCTCCCTCAGCCACCACGCCTTCCACCTTCAATCCAGTCTGGTTGCTGTGGGGAAAATGCTTGCAGATGCCGGAAATCGCCCCTTCTTCCCTTCCCATCTCTTGTCTCGTTAGCCATGTCTTCCTCTTCTTCTCACAACTTGCTAGTGTTGATGTTGTTTGTTGCATTTTGCAGGTACTCCAGCAGGATGCAGCAAGGGAAGAACATCTCCAGCATCATTGAAGGCAGCGGGGTGCATTTCTTGGGCTAATTCCACTCTCTTCTACCTCCACCCTCGTCGAACGGCCTCAATAGGTTCGTTCTTTTCCCCTTCTTCTCTTCTAGTGTACAACCCGTGTGATTGAGTGTGTTTTGTGTTGTTTGATGGGTTTAGTGGGTTTCAACCGTAGAGTATTACTTGGTGTGTCAACCAGCACCGTAGAAGTTTTTTTTTGGGTATACCGTTCAGTCATATCTTTGTTTTTGTTTTTGTTTTAGTTTTAGTTTTGAATCAAGTTGAAGTTCGATCTCCATTCTAATTCTCTGTTTCTGTTTCAACTCCTTGATTTATTTTGTGCATTCGTTGGTTTCATTTGTGCTTTCTATTTAGTTTTTTTTTCTTTCTGTAGCTTTGCATTCAGCATTACAATGTGCGTATCATGAACTCTTAGAAATCTTGAAGCCGTGAGACCTGTTTTCTGGCTGGAATCCTCTGTTTAAAGTCTGAACAATTTTGCATTTATCTGAAAGATGCCCGATATTTTCATTTTGTAATCACCGTGAAATTCATTTCACGATGTTGTTTTGTTGATGAGCAGTGCTTGATTGTAGATCAACTGTTTCAATCAAGATTGATATCTACAACTGATTGAAGATTTGAATTGGGCATTGAAAGACAATCAGCTATCTGATTTTTAATTGACGATAGAGGAATACGGTGGCTGTTGGAAATTCTGATGAACATCATTGTTGCTTGAGATTCCAGATCCGTATGGTTGTTTTGTGTTGATGGTTGTTGAGCTTTTGGCTTTTAGCTACAATGCTGATATATGGATCAGGTTAATTGATTAATTGATTGAACATTCTAAGTTCAAATTTCTGAAGCTCTGTAGGGGTTCAGTTTGCTGAATGCATCTGTTTGAAATTCCAGTTAGCATGGTTTGAATGATCTCTAAGTTTCTAATGAAATGCTACCGGTGTTTAGTGAAGTATGCTTACTGTTTTGAATCAAATCAAAATTCTATTAAGCTTCCAGCTCAAGCAAAGTACTGTTTACTGAACAGTCTGAACGTGATACATGGCTGCTACTTGCTTACTACCGAACTCTTGAGGTTTCATATTAACTTTGTGATGCAATGCTGTTAAACTATTAGCTATTAATTAATTGAGTTATTGGCCAGTAGTTGTTAGCTATAGTTAGGTAATCTATAATTGTTACTTGAATTGTTAGTCTATTAATTGTTAAAATGTCTGTTGGTAGTTAAGTGAGTAGTTGCTGAGTTTAGATTATATACTAACATGATTTTTGGAAATAGAATGTTGTTAATAGGTTAGCTGGATTCTCACGTAGCCTTGTTCCAAGGCAATTTTATGCTAGGTGTTTGTTGCATTTGATGGATAGTATGGGTCTCTACAATGATTTTCATGTTGCTATTCAGTATGATTTCAAGTTCTAGTAGTTGTGTTCTAGTATGCTGAAAGATTGCAATAGTTTAGATTAGATATAGTTTGTTGTTTAGTATCATTACATTAGAAGTAATTTTCATTAAGCAGTCTAGGTTAGGTTAGTCCAAGGTTGCGCAAGGGCACAATTGTCTTTTTCTAGTTACGTAGTTATTCTAACTTCAATCCTTAGAAGTTTACTAAGTTTCTAGTATTAATCTAGAGTTGTTTGCAGTATTAGAATAATTAGTTTAAGGTATTGGCTCGGATAAATTCTTATTTTACGTAGAATTAGGTTAGCGATTAATCTTAGAATTCATTTAGAAGTAGTTGTTCCCATTTCAGTATATACTTTACTAACTTTTCTTTTATATCATGCAGGTGATATTAAGTTGCAGTAAGAGCATCTCATCTCGATGATAGATTGTCATACCAAGTGATTTGACGAAAATGCCCTTGTGTTCGCAGGCTTAAGTCACTGCGTGCCTCGTTTCTGTTCTTGCTCAATTTTGAATTCATTGTAATATTTTCTGTAATTGAGCAGATTCAATATCAATAAAGTGCAAAGTTTAGAATTAATCTGAGTATATCTCGTTCCCTGTGGATTCGACCCGTACTCACCACATTCGTGGAAAGTCGGTTTTTATTATCTTTGGTTGATGATTTTCCAAATGCTTTTATTGAAAATAATGTGTTAAAAATAATCACTTACAAAAGTCAAACCAACAGTCCAATTATTTAAATAATTTCTGCATATAAAAAGCAACTGGCAAATTTCAAATATGAATAATGGCAGCATATGATAAGATATAAGACATCATAATATTTACAACAACAATTCACAGTCAAACCTGACCATAGAAATAGAATAAAAGAATGATTGAAGAGATTCTTACCTGTTAGTATTTCCATTCCTGCGCTACCACACCAATACATCTTCAGTAGAACAAAAGACTATGGAGATGAATGACTTTAAGGCAAAGAGAATTACCACTCGGGCAAGGCCACCAACACCAACCCTGGTTGCAGGTCTGGGAACTGAACCCAACACAAATTTAATTCCTGCTTCAATCCAACCCTCAGCGCAGAACTGTTCTGTGAACACCCCAAATTTTTCAAAATCTTTTAAGTATTCCCTTTTTGCCCCTAAATTCATTTTTTTTTTGAGCAAATGAGTCATTTTAAATCTAAATTCCAATTCATTTCTCAAGTTTTACTGAAATTAAATTTCCTTTTATATGTCTGACTTGATTTCGGATCTGGATCCATTGTCCAGATCCAAATCTGAGTCCCATTGTCCAAATTTTAAATTAAAATTAAAGAAAATACCAAAAATAGTTTTTTATAGCTCAGATAGTCCATCCGACATCCGTTTGGATCCATTGCGTTGTATTCCTCGATTCGAGTTTTAAAAAAACTCGAATATTTTCTCAAAACTTGGGTCCAAACCCACTTTCTAAAGAAATTTCTCCAAAAAGGTCTGAAATTCTCGGAGAAACACTCTTTGTAAATACTTCTCAGAAAAATACAAAAAAATTAGTGTTTAAAAAACTTAGTTCTCTTTTAAGGTCTTAGTTTTCTACTACAAAAATACAAAAAAATGGAAAAAGCAATATAAAAATCAAAAAAAAAAATTGAGAAGGTAAATGGTTTTAAAAATTGAAAAATTGAAATTTTGCCAAAAACCTCTTTTTAAACCATTTTTTTACAAACTTTCTTTCAAGGGGGCCTTCTTTTGGGAATTTTAGAAAATCTCCAACAGCTTCTTCCCGCGCTCCCTCCTCTCCTTCCTCCATCGTTGATCTCAAAACC